>NC_048568.1:21487500-21787500 GCF_013265735.2 Oncorhynchus mykiss
ATGCACTCACCAATGTGAAGAGCCCTTTATCCACCACAAAGGCAATTTCTTTGTTTCTACCGGAGGGTCAACTTGGAGTAATCCCCACTAACCTTAGAGAACACTTTAATGGATTGGCAGACATAAATGATCCTGATCTGAAAGACGAAGACTGCTCCTGTATTCCTAACAAACCAGAAAGATCATTGCCTCTTCAGTCTCAAAATATGATAATGTACCTCCAAAGAAGGCAAAGACCAGGCGAATGAGTTTGGCCGATCTCCAGTTGAAACTTAATCATATGAGCCGCATGATAAACGAATCCACTGAAGTGATGGGTAGCTGCACTGCACCTTCATCTCAGCTGGCGAGGACCTCCAACAAACACCGTGTAAAGACAGAATCCTGAACAGCTATAGATTACAGGTCTAAAACCATGGGATTAATGACTGAGAATCCAGCAAGTGTTGCATTGGCAGACCATTTTATTATTAATATCAAACCTAATATGACTACTACTTTGAACTGGAAGAGTAAAAGCCTTACATCACGACTGTCATTTGGTGGTTTCCTGCCCAAACTCCCGCAAAAGGGCCAAACCGTCAGAACTAAACCAGACTGAGTGCAATAGTGTGACTGATTTTGGGAAACTTCTGAAGAATTGCTTGGGTGGCACTCATGGACTGAGGAGCAACAACCTGATGGACAACATTGATAATGAAGTGCTTCCAGATATTAGCAGTGAAGCAGAATTATCTGAAACTTGGGACACATTCTCCTCAGATGGTCAATGACGGGGAAAATATTTTCCAAGGCAGATTACCCACTCGCCGTCGGATCCTTACAAGGCACCCAGACCTATGTCACCGATATCTCTGTCTCTTTCTTCTGCGAATGACGGGGATGAGAGCCTTGTCAGGTGTCTGGAGTAAATCCTTCGCGTACGACTCGTTAAAGGGAGGGGGAAAAAATCTTCCAGTACGGGGTGAGTAATCGCTGTCCTGATATCTAGAAGCTCTTTTCGGTCATAAGAGACAGTGGCAGAAACATTATGTACAAAATAAGTTAGAAATAATGCGAAAAAACAATCACAATTGGTTAGGGGACCGTAAAACGGCAGCCATCTCCCCCGGCGCCATTATAGATGGATCACACACCATACTGTAGAAACACAACTCATAGAAAGAACATTCACCCTCATATCAGACCACCAGAGTATGTTGACTGAAATGGGACTGACCATTCTTGGACATTTTCTATATATAGATACATATAATAGATATCTGATTGAAAACATTTTTCTTTATATCAGAGTTCGAATCCTGTTTTCCAATCTCAAGACATTTACCAAGTTTGAGATGACCGTAGTTGTTACCTCCACCTACCCCATCTGTCTCCTTCATGTGCAGAACTTCCAAAATCACATTGGAAACACAACGTAAGACTTAAGGTTTATCTTCTCACGCACACTTCTGTTTCTAGGCAATTGATTGTACTTTGTTGCATCAGGGCACCTTAAACAACTGTAACACTCTTCATTGTTTCTATACAGGAAAGACCAGGTGGAGGACATTGTATCATCAGTAACACCAGCCAAGAACTACTTGATCAAGATTGTCAAGAGGATCCATGAATGTCTGCTGTGAGACCAGCTCCAGTAAATAATGGTGCTATATTCCATGTAGTGAATGAAAAAATGTACACTGAACAAAAATAGAAATGCAACAATTTCAAAGATTTTACTGAGTTACAGTTCATATAAGGAAATCAGTCAATTGAAATAAATTCATTAGGCCCTAATCTATGGATTTCACATGACTCGGCAGGGGTGCAGCCTTGGGTGGGCCGGGGATGGCATAGACCCACCCACTGGGCAGCCAGGCCCAGCCAATCAGAATGAGTTTTATCCCACAAAAGGGATTTTTACAAACAGAAATACTCCTCAGCATCTCAGCCCCACCCACCCCTTCACAGGCAATATGCCACACCTGGCAGGTGGATGGATTGTCTTAACAAAGGAGAAATGCTCAATAATAGGGATGTAAACAACTTTGTGCACAAAATTTGAGAGAAATAAGCTTTTTGTGCGTATGGAAAATGTCTGGGATCTTTTTATTTCAGCTCACACCCCATTATGCATTCTATGCGATAGTTTTAAATGTTGTCTACTGTACATTTGAATAATTATTGTATCATTTTTAAGGGAGGAATAGTTATCTTGTATTGTAAAAGCTTGCATTTGCATATCACCATGTATTGCCTCAAGAAAAACAATGGAGTGAATGACATTGACAACTGAAAAAAGCTTGAACAACACAAATTGTCTTAATTGACAATCGTTATTAAAATGTTAATACAACTTTTACCCATGTTTTCTCCTCTGTAGGATAGCAATTCTGTCTGTAAACTTGGCTCTTCATTACCCTTTCTGTGAGCAAATGGGGGAAACGGATCATGTTATATTGTATTGACAATCATACCGACATGATTTCATAGTATGGAAAGTCAACAGGATCATTACATTGACATACTGGTATGCTCATATGGCTCCATCTCAACAGTCTAAAGTGGTCTCCTCTTCATCGTCTCTGATTTGTAATGAGTAGGACTAGCAACAGCATAGGCTATAATAGTGCGCCCTGCCCACTGAATTTTGCTTGTTTCCATATACGCTGTGTTTTTCCAGATCAGTGCAGAGAAAGATTCTAAATGGTGCAGATCAAGGGGATGAAACACGGTGAGGAAGTTGATTTAGAGATGCAACCCAGCCTTTGAGGTAGAAAAGAACCAAACACTTTCAAATCCTAGCCCAAAGGAAATTGGAGGCGAGCTCTCCCATCCACATTGATGGGGCTGCAGTGGAGCAGGTTGAGAGCTTCAAGGTCCTCTGTGTCAAAATCACTAAAGACTTAAAATAGTCCAAACACACACAGTCTTGAAGAAGGCATGATAGCGCCTCTTCCTCATGAGGAGTTTGGCATGGGCCTTCAAATCCTCAAAAGGTTCTACAGCTCTACAATTGAGAGCATCTTGACTGGCTGCATCACTGCCTGGTATGGTAATAGCAGCTTCCTCGATCGCATGGCGCTACAGAGGGTGGTGCGGACAGCCCAGTACATCACTGGGGCCAAGCTCCCTGCCATCCAGGACATCTAGACTACATGACCAGCAGTATGTGGACACCTGCTCATCGACCATCTCATTCCAAAATCATGAGCATTAATATGGAGTTGGTCCCCCCTTTGCTGCTAAACAGCCTCGACTCTTCTGGAAAGGCTTTCCACTAGATGTTGGAACATTTCTGCAGGGACTTGACCATTAGTAGGTCGGGCACTGATGTTGGGCGATTAGGCCTGGCTCGCAGTCGGCGTTCCAATTCATCGCAAAGGTATTTCGATGGAGTTGAGGTCAGGACTCTGCAGGCCAGTCAAGTTCTTCCACACCAATCTCGACAAACCATTTCTGTATGGATCTCACTTTGTGCACGGGGGCATTGTCATGCTGAAACAGGAAAGGGCCTTCCCCAAACTGTTGCCACAAAGTTGGAAGCACAGAATCGTCTAGAATGTTTTGGGGCGGCAGGGTAGCCTAGTGGTTAGAGTGTTGGACTAGTAACCGAAAGGTTTCATGTTCATCTGTCGCTCTGCCCCTGAACAGGCAGTTAACCTACTGTTCCTAGGCTGTCATTGAAAATAAGAATTTGTTCTTAACTGACTTGCCGAGTTTTTTTTTTAAAAGTAATTGTATGCTGTAGCATTAAGATTTCCCTTCACTGGAACTAAGGGGCCTAGCCTGAACCATTATTCCTCCTCCACCAAACTTTACAGTTGGCACTATGCATTGGGGCAGGTAGTGTTCTGCTGGCATCCACCAAACCCAGATTTGTCCGTCAGACTGGTGGAGCTTGATTCATCACTCCAATGGCAGCAAGTTTTACACCACTCTAGCCGACGCTTGGTGCTCTTATGCTTGCGTGCAGCTGCTTGGTCATGGAAACCCATTTCATGAAGCTCCCGACAAACAGTTAATGTGCTTACATTGCTTCCAGAGGCAGTTTGGAACTCGGTATATGAGTGTTGCAACAACGGACAGATGTTTTTTTTTACACGCTTCAGCACTCGGTAGTCCCATTCCGTGAGCTTGTGTGGCCCACTACTTCGTGGCTGAGCCGTTGTTGCTTCTACTAGATGTCTCCACTTCACACTAACAGCACTTACAGTTGACGGGGGCAGCTCTAGCAGGGCAGAAATGTGACATACTGACTTGTTGGAAAGGTGACATCCTATGACGGTGCCAAGTTGAAAGTCACTGAGCTCTTCAGTAAGGCAAAATATATAGCCAAAGGGGCTTTAACACAAATTAAAATTGATATTCGTGCTCCACAGGGTAGAGGTGAGGCCAAATGTAAGATCAGAGCCATTTTGTGTGGCAGAAGAGTTGGGACTCCGAGCCAAAGGCCTGAATTTATATGCCCTCCAAAGAAAGGTTGGTGGACCAAGATTCAAAGGTCAGTTTAGGAAGGAAGAGGTGGTGTTTGCTTGGTTGCACCTAGGACATTTTACATTTAAAGTGTCATTACATTTGGTTGGCAAGCATGTGAATGGTTTCTGTACGGCCGGTGTATATGGTTGATGAAACTATGGAGCATGTGCTATTGTATTGTTGTATGGGGAAGAGAGTGAAAGATTAATGTGTAGGGTTAGAGGTTGGAAGGGTTTGTTAGAAGTTAGTAGGGCTCTTTTTTATTTTCTTAGTAGTGCAGGATCGGGTAGGAGTAGGAGGGTTTGGTTTTCTTAAAGGCCCAGTGCAGTCAACAACGCAATTTTCCTGTGTTTTATGTATATTTCTACAGAATGAGGTTGGAATAATACTGAGAAAGCGTGAAAATGACGATAATGCCCCTTTAGTGTAAGAGCTGTTTGAAAGGACCACCTGAAATTTCAGCCTGTTTTGGTGGAGTTTTGGTCTGCCTGGTGACATTACCAGGCAGTAAATTAGTTAATAGGTCTATAAGAAAGAGAGTTACAAACCTCTCTGTCAATAACAGCTAGTTTTCAGTTTTCCCCTCCCCACTCAGACCACTCCTAGACAGTCCTAGCAAAATTCTTTGTTGAGAAATATGTCTTTGTGGAGAAGCTATTTTTGTTTCTATTTGACTATTTTAATTGAAAAACAATCACACTTAATTGTTACCCAGAAATTATTTGATATTGTTATAAAAAGGCTGCATTGGACATTTAATGTTTCGTTCAATTCTTATATCCGTGATCTGTGATTGACTTTACACCCGGGTACAGTAGGTGGCGGCATGCGCCTCTTAACGTTTGTTTGCGGCCCACTATTATATTAGAGATGAAGAAGAATCCCAGCGCTCTGGACGTTACTAGTTACCACAGACACAAAGTCATAAACCCCGCATATTTCTAGTTTCTCTTCTTAAAATGTGATTTTAACCCTAACCATACTCACATATTTCTAGCCTTACGCCTAACCTGGAATTAAGACCAAAGAGCGAATGTTGTTTTGACCAACTTTGTGGCTGTGATTACTAGTGAAACCCCAACCCTCGAGTGAAAGTACAGCGTATTTACGTAGCACGCTCAATAGCTAAATTGAGTTACGAGCGGGAGATTTTTGTTCAAGGAAAGCAAGAGAAACTAGTGGTAAGTGGACGCTGTTATTGTAACATTGGACATCATATTCATCACTTTAAATTAACATAAACTAGCGACTATTTTGAGCGAAATGTGGATAACTCAGCCTTATTGAAGTACACGAAAGCCATGTCACAAACCATTTCATTGTTGGCTCAGCTGAACAAATAGCTTAAGATAGCTACGTTTCATAACACAATATCGGTCATACTCAAAGACTTCAGTATTTAACGTTAGGTATTTTTACTATCTAGGTAAGTCTTATATGTTCAAGTACATTTTTATGTGATAACAAGATACGAAGAAGTCATCAACAACTTGACTATGTTAGCAAGTCAGTTGCAATTTCCAGTTGTGTAAACTAGCTAACTAGAATAATTTTGGATTCCATTCCAACAAGAAAACAACCCTGTCTTGATCAAGTTTAATAGCATTTGAGTGTGTCTCAGTAACTAACACAGAAGGAAACGACTAACGTTATATGCCTTTCAGTTTCACCCTCTGTGAAAACAACTTAACGTTATTTTATGACCTTAACAGACATACCTCGCCTGTCCATAAAAAAAAGATGGCTATGAGAAGCGAGGCCAGGGCAGAGGCAGAGGTAGAGGAGGAGAGCTTTGGACCACAGCCACTGAGCAGACTTGAGGTAGGTGTTGGAGCATTTATGCCCATACTAATTTATCTGGGTACAGTATTAGTGTGTTTGGCTGATATTGACTGAGGATATTCCCTGTACTAGGCAGAACTGACGATCAATATTAACATGTCTAAACGTCAAATGCATGATTGCAAATTATTCTACAATGTCCCACACAGCAATGTGGCATCAGTGCCAGTGACCTAAAGAAACTGGAGGATGCAGGGTTCCACACCATTGAGGCAGTGGCCTATGCCCCCAAGAAGGAGCTGCTCAACATCAAAGGGATCAGTGAGGCCAAAGCAGACAAAGTCCTGGTTAGGTCACCTTAATTTACCAATCTCTTGAGTTATTTTCTGCTCATTTTGGGTTGCCCACAGCTGATATTAGGCCTGCTATTATGACTGAATGATGTTCCTATACCTCTATGGTAACTCCTTCAGGCTGAAGCTGCCAAACTAGTGCCCATGGGCTTCACCACAGCAACAGAGTTCCACCAACGCAGAGCTGAAATCATCCAGATCTCCACTGGGTCCAAAGAGCTGGACAAGCTGTTACAGGGTGAGGATGGAGTCTCTTTACCAGTTACTTAGAACCTTAGACATGACTCTGTTTTTCCACTTGCACATTTTTATTTGTCACTATCATGGGTATGAAAGGCTTTATCACTCTCTCTCAGGTGGGATAGAGACGGGCTCCATCACAGAGATGTTTGGAGAGTTCCGAACAGGAAAGACGCAACTGTGCCACACCCTTGCAGTCACCTGTCAGGTACTTGCCATGATGACATTATTTAGCACTAACAAAGGTAGACTTGGCTGTATACTCCTATCACATCTGCTGACATCTTATGACAATAGCACTCTCAGAACATTGTTTGTGTTCTTGTTCTGTAATGTTTTCCCCCAACTCAGTTGCCCATTGACCAGGGTGGTGGAGAGGGCAAAGCCATGTACATTGACACTGAGGGGACCTTCAGACCAGAGAGGTTACTGGCTGTAGCAGAGAGGTGAGTTCTCTCATGGACCAACACAATAACAATGGAGTAACTACTGGGTTATATGACACTGACACTTATGACACTGAGTGAAATTTGGAGCAACACTATTCCACTACAGGAGTAACGCACATCAATTTCTGTCTGTTCAGAGAGTTACCATAGTACATGCAGTACTTCCTTCAAAAAACTGTACCACACTAGAATGTACTGTTTTTTTTAAAATTAGGTATGGACTTGTTGGGAGTGACGTTCTGGACAACGTAGCCTACGCTAGGGCCTTTAACACAGACCACCAGACCCAGCTGCTTTACCAAGCCTCAGCCATGATGGCAGAGTCTAGGTCAGACCCCCCATCCCCCCCTCCTATCCATCTCCCCCTCCTATCCATCCCCCCCTCCTATCCACCCCCCCCCCCTCTCCTATCCATCTCTCCCCCCTCTCCTATCCATCTCTCCCCCCTCTCCTATCCATCTCTCCCCCCTCTCCTATCCATCTCTCTCCCCCTCTCTCCTATCCATCTCTCTCCCCCCCTCTCCTATCCATCTCCCCCCCTTCCTATCCATCTCCCCCCCCTTCCTATCCACCCCCCCCCCTCTCCTATCCATCTCCCCCATCCATCCCCCCCCCCTCCCATCCATCCCCCCCCCATCCATCTCCCCCCCCCCCATCCATCTCCCCCCCTCCTATCCATCTCCCCCCCTCCTATCCATCTCCCCCCCCTCCTCTCATCTCCCCCCCTCCTATCCATCTCCCCCCCCTCCTCTCATCTCCCCCCTCTCCTATCCATCTTCCCCCCTCTCCTATCCATCTTCCCCCCTCTCCTATCCATCTTCCCCCCCTCTCCTATCCATCTTCCCCCCCTCCATCTCCTATCCATCTTCCCCCCCTCCATCTCCTATCCATCTTCCCCCCCTCCATCTCCTATCCATCTCCCCTCCCTCCATCTCCTATCCATCTCCCCCTCTCCTATCCATCTCCCCCCTCTCCTATCCATCTCCCCCCTCTCCTATCCATCTCCCCCCTTCTCCTATCCATCTCCCCCCTCTCCTATCCATCTTCCCCCCCTCCATCTCCTATCCATCTTCCCCCCCTCCATCTCCTATCCATCTTCCCCCCCTCCATCTCCTATCCATCTCCCCCCCTCCATCTCCTATCCATCTCCCCCCCTCCTATCCATCTCTCCCCCCCTCTCCTATCCATCTCTCCCCCCCTCTCCTATCCATCTCTCCCCCCTCTCCTATCCATCTCTCCCCCCTCTCCTATCCATCTCTCCCCCCTCTCCTATCCATCTCTCCCCCCTCTCCTATCCATCTCTCCCCCCTCTCCTATCCATCTCTCCCCCCTCTCCTATCCATCTCTCCCCCCCCTCCTATCTCTCCCCCCCCTCCTATCCATCTCTCCCCCCCTCTCCTATCCATCTCTCCCCCCCTCTCCTATCCATCTCTCCCCCTCTCCTATCCATCTCTCCCCCCCATCTCTCCCCCCCTCTCCTATCCATCCCCCCCCCTCTCCTATCCATCTCCCCCCCTCTCCATCTCTCCCCCTCCTATCCATCTCCCCCCCCCTCTCCTATCCATCCACCCCCCCCGCTCCTATCCATCCATCCCCCCCGCTCCTATCCATCCATCCCCCTCTCTATCCATTCTTCCCCCTATCCCTCATCCATTCTTCCCCCTCTATCCATCCCCCTTTTCTCGATCCATCCCTGCCTTCCCTTGATCTATCTATCCCTCCCTTAACCCTGTTCCTGAGGGTTCTGATCCTTCAAATGTTTTTCTATTTCTCACATTCCTTGTTTTCCTTCCATGTTGATAGTATTGTTTATGACATGAATTGAAGTGATCTGGAATAAGGCCACTACCCTCTGGTCACCCAGTCTGCAACGCTATACATCTCTAACCATATGGCCCCTTCTCTCTCAGGTATGCCATGCTGATAGTGGACAGTGCCATGGCCCTCTACAGGACAGACTACTCAGGGAGGGGAGAGCTCGCTGCACGGCAAGGCCACCTGGGACGCTTCCTGAGAATGCTGCTGAGACTAGCAGATGAAGTAAGGCCAGGGTTAGAATTACAGGGGCTTTGTCTGTTTGCTGAATTCCTTATCCATGACTCTGGTGTCGATCTAATACAATACGTTTGGCAGTAATGTTCTGAACACTACCTTATGGGCCCATGTGTGTGTGCACAACTCTCTTCACAGTATGGTCATAATGCTAAACTTAGTCTCTCTCGCCTTGTCAGTTTGGCGTTGCTGTAGTGATAACCAATCAGGTGGTGGCCCAGGTAGACGGTGCTGCTATGTTCTCTGCAGACCCTAAAAAACCCATCGGGGGCAACATCATGGCACATGCGTCCACTACACGGTGAGTAGCTCCATTGACCACATTGGGCGTTGCAGAATAAAGACTGGGGGTTAGTTTTTTACATTCTGCTCCCTATTTGTTACGTTCTAATGGTTTCTAACATAGCATACCACTTGTTAAGCCCCTGGTGTTCTAGAGCAATTTAGCTAAACCTCTCCTTGTTTTTAGACTGTACTTGAGGAAAGGCCGTGGGGAGACGAGGATCTGCAAAATCTATGACTCACCCTGCCTCCCTGAGTCTGAAGCCATGTTTGCCATCAACGCAGATGGGGTGGGTGATGCCAAGGACTGAGCTCAGTTGGAACCATGCCATGTGAGAGCATGGTTGCATTTCATGAGGCCATGCCACTGTAGACTTGCACAATGGCAGCTCTCTTGGGCTGTGTACACTTACCTGAGGTAAGGGCTAATATGGGAGATGCTGGCCATAACGGCTACTTTGCATGGAGTGTTGCCCATTTCCCAGAAGAACTCAGTGATGCACATTCTTTGGCCAACACTGTATACAGATCTGTATGGCCCTATGAAGCTGAGAACCAGAGGGAGCTCAGCTTCACATAAATGTGGAATTTTTTTCACCAAACCAATAGACTTAAGATAATTATTGTATTAACTCCACTGGAGGATATGGACTTATTATTTAAGAAGTGTTGTATTGTGACTTCGGTTTTTCAAGGATGTCTGGTTTTCTACAAGTGTTCTTCTTTACAACCATTGTTTGGATTTGACATTCCCACTGTATATCAGATCTATTCTATTATTAAGAGCAGATGTTTGAGTAAACATACCAGTACAGACCCCTTGACATTCCTTTTTCCCTATCATTACAGAACTATACTTTCTGTATAAGATGCATTGTATTAAAACCATTAGGATACCCTGTCTCTGGTCTACATCTGAAGTTATTTGAATTCTGACTTAGTTGACAAATCATAATTTCCCAATTGTACTAATGACCATTAAAAAATACCATGGAATTGTTGATCATTTTTGGCGACAGATTACCATACGACAGTGGATAAACAAAGATGCATTTAACTGTGGTCCTCATGAATATACTACAAGTAAATAGTACAATAAAAAGCTTTTCAAAACCAGGCCAGTTTCATAACTGTCACAGGGAAAGATTATGACAGGACATCCATTAAAGGACTTTATTTTACCAGGTAAGTTGACTGCGAACACATTCTCACTTACAGGAATGTGTATATGAATGTTAAGCAATAACTTGCCCTATTGAAACCAGCAAATGGAGGAATATAAATGCAATGAGTGCCAAGTAAACGTTATCTTTAACAAACAAACAAATAAATAATCAAAGGTAAACATTTTCTCAAACAAATCAAAGGCAGCATAACACTCTGGAATTAAAGTAGACAACCTAAGGGTCCATGCTTCTAAAATGGTATTACATGGACTTAAGACTGGACTTGTGCTTAGGTCATTGAAACATTACACACAAAATATCTTTAATAATAATCTTGCTATCTATATGAGCTGTGAGGCTAAAGGGGGACATGTTTTGATCCCATTTGGTTTTACATTTAGGATAGGTTGTCAACATTGTATCACAACACCATCTAAACAACGGTAGGGCTTATGTTTGTACAGGGGGATTAGTCCCGATCTAAGTTACTCTCCACACAATGCACACATTTGGTCAACAACACTAGCAAGAAACAAACATGCTAAATTACAGTAGTACCGGTTAGATGAAAGTGCTTTGAAAACATAGCATATTAAGTGAAGTGAAAGGCAAAGATCATTCTGAAGAAGGTACTTACTCCAATTGAGAGGTCATGTGACTGCAATATAAATAGCTCACTCCATATCGATTCAGTGACATAGGAAGTTGAATATCTACTTGGCGTACTGAGGAGAGAGAAAGTTGTCGGTAGACGTTTCAACTACACAGCTGATTGGGTGGCCTGTGATGAGCGGACTAGTTTGCCAATGGCCATCCAGTGGCAACTGCTGTGTCCTGCCCTATTTGTCCCCACCGTCAAGGGAGAGCTCAGTCACTTTGTCAATCAAGGCTCCCAGCTCTGCCTCCAACTTAGCACTATCCTCCTCCTAAAGAATGAAAAGAAAGGTAAGTGCTGCCTAGAAAAGTCAACCCTGTGTGCACAGTGAGTGCTCATCTCCATCTCAAAGAAATGTCTGCTTACCTCACTGGAGCCACTAGGCATCTTCAACGCCAACAGGGCCCAGTTTTTGGCCTCTGACACATTCCCCAGCTCCTTGTGACACTGGAAATCAAAACCACCAAGAGAACAAATCAGAGGATCAAAAAAGTTACCTTTTACACTAGTTACAAACTGGAGAAACCCACTGTTTAATTGATCTTGTCTACAGAAGTGCATTTCCAATACCTTGGCGATGTAAAGCCTCACTGTCTTGGAGAATCCTGGGTTCAGCTCCTCTGCCTGAAATCAAACAAGGTGGAATAAAAAAATAAAACTGACAAAACATTTAAATTATTTTTTTCCCTTCTGTATAGAGGCTAGCAGTCGATTTGGCTTTGGACAACTGATTAAGTACCTTGAGGAAGTTTCCAAGGGCGTCGTCGAGAGTAGATGTTGGTGGTTTGTCATACAAGGCAGCTGCCGCCTTCTTCTCCAGCCAGCCAAGAGTGGAAACCTACAGAGGAAAAAGGATAGGAAACACGTTTTAGTTAGCATAGGACTGGTTGTATGGTTGTTGTTTTTCAGTCAAGTCCCAAGATAAGGATTTGGGATAAAAAGCTTGTTCAGCTTACCTCATAACACCAGCGCCCCAAAAGGTAGAAACACAGTGGGTCATCGTCCCTAAGGGCAATCGCTCGGTCTAAATGCTCCTAGCACAAAGGAAGGGTGAATAGTGCATACAAAAGTCACTTTCATTGTTTACCGTTTACAACATTTTAGAAAAGTGCAGATCTTGACATTCACAATTGTTTTCTGATATAGATTACACTTTATGAACGGAGGACTTGGATGACTATTCCAATAGGATTCTGAATAGAGTAACAAAAACACACCTTTAGAATGTGACTGCTTTTCAGTTTGCTATGCATAGTCTCGTATTGGGAGGTAAGGCCTGTGAGAACAGCAAACCTGTGGAGTATTGAAAGTGATTAAAAATATATATTTTACCATTTTGCAAAGGGTCAGCGCAACATCTGACGGTTTTCAGTGACTCACCACTTGTGACATTCCGCATTCAGGCCATTCTTCTTTAGAGCAAACTCTGCTTCTTCCCGACCTGTGGAGAATAGATCAAAGGTCAAAAGCGAACCATCTGACAGTGCGTGTTAAAGTGAGAGTTCACTACAAAATCAAATGTTTTCTTTACCTTGTTCTGCATACGACTTCTTCTCCTGCTTGTCCTCGGTAGAATCATACATGTCACTGTAGGCACGGGCCAGTCGCCATAGAAACTCCCTGCTGTCGCCATACTGGTATCACAAAAAAACTAAATATGACAGATGTAGCTACTGAACAAAAAAATATTTTAACTTCAGCAACATGAAAACAAAATTTGCCACAAAAGATCCACATTCTCAGACTCCTTTCATTTGGACTGACCTGTAGCTTGTTTGCAAGGAGCAGATGGAAGCCCTCTGCCTTCAGCCTAGCATCACCCGTATGAAGGATATCACTCTGGGCCAGGAGTAATGCCAACTCCCCACTTGGCACTTCAGCCATCACCTCCAACATCTCCTCCTCATCGTCGTCCTCATTATCTTCGTCTTCCTCCTGTGGTTCCTCTCCCTCCTCCTGGGAGTCCTCCTGGCGTAGAGTGATGGTCGTGGCACAGCTCTTGTCCTCATCGGAATCCTCCTCCGGCTCTCTTTCTGCCTCCTTGTCGGTCTCCCGATCCGTGTCCCGATCCGTGTAGTCTGACTCAGCGTTGGCGGTGGAGTACCTGAGACAGTATAGGCAGACAGTTAATGTCACTACAAAAGTATAGTCCAAGGGCCACCCATCAAAATGGTGTTGTTCCGTGACCCAGGAAACAAAACTGCAAAATGTCAAAAACATTACATAGGTAATGTTATGAATATGAACACTGTTTCAAACTTGTAAAAGTTGCACATTAGTTATGTTTATGTTATGTTTATGTCGCAAAATCATTGCGCATCTTGTGTAATTTCCCTAGCAATGTCCCGACATTGCCATGTTTCACCTTGGTTACTTTTGTTGCACACTGCCTCACAGAACTATGTGAGATCAGTGCTCATCCTTGCATAAGCTCAAGCAACACGTTACCGATCCTTCACTGATCCAGTTGAACCACAAAACAAAGAAATGTTTTAACCATATACAGTGGTTCTCAGTTAATCTAAGACATTTTGGCAGGTGTATTTAGCCTACAAGGGACATCATTATTTTGCCTGCTAGCCAAACTAAAGACAGCACATCGGTTTCTAGATAATACAGCTCACAAAACATTTAAGGTCACGACAGCTACATAAAGCGCTGTTCTGGCATCAGAGAAAAATCAATTTAGCAGCTTTCAACAGCTTTTTATCTTGTATTATTTCGGATTCCTCAGATCCGGTACATACCTTGCTTTCTGCAAGCATGGACAACAAAATGTGCGTAACAATTGCAACCTCATTGCTGCTAGGGGAAATTACCCAAAATGCACTATGATTTCAAAATTGTACCTTTGCTTTAATATTTAACGTGCAACTTTTACAAGTTTGAACCACACAGTGTTCATATTCATAAAATTAAGGAATGTAATGATGTTGAAACTGTTGTTTTCTGGGTCACAGAATGCCTTTTCTGAAGCCTTTTTTGGTGGGTGGCTCATGGACAATTAGCCCTATGCTCATGTTCCTACAATGCTATCTATCCCATATCTATCCCAGTGATTGCAGTCCATGCTGATCTTACCCTCCCTCGCTGGTCTCCCCTCCATACACGCCTTGACTGGCAGAGAAATAGATGGAGCTGGAGCTCATGGAGTCAGTGCGTTCCCGATGGCTGATGATGTGGCGGCGTCTGCGTGCCCTCTGGCTATCCTCAACACCCTTCCTGCACAGAGCAGCAAAGAGACATTCAACATACATGTCTTGAACAAAAGACACTGAACAAAAAACCTGAAACATGATATATCCTAGATTCAGTGTCCACTTTGTGAACCCATGTGGCCACCACCAAACACCACCACTCACTTGACATCCTGGATAATCTGCTGGGCGATGTCCTGCAGGCCAGTCCTGAGCTCAGCCACCTCGAAGCGGAGGGAAGACACACAGGTCAGCACCTCATCCAGTTGGTTCCTCAGCTCCACCTGCTCAGGGGACAACCCCTGCACCACCGGCTCCAGGGCCTGCTGCTGGGCCACCACCTCTGTGGAGGGACAAACGGAGACAGAAGAGATATAGCTAGGTTGTCTGGGGGGGCTGTATAGACACACACCATTGCAAATATACTCATTACACACGTGCTGACAGCTAGACACACAAACGGACAGTCTCAGATTATGCTGCTATGCCATGCAGTGCTTACCACCTACCTTGTTCAAGTGACTCAATCTGAAGGGGTGTTCCATCTGGGCTGTCTATCAAGTACTCAGGGGGGTTAGTGTGGAGTAATAATGTTTGAGATCTTTTTCTACTAATTTCTTTGTAGATTATAAATGTAATCAAGCCTACACCCGCGGTGGCTCCTACACCCAGTCCTATCATCCAATTTCTCCCTAACGGCTTCATGTTGTGCCAAATTGGGACCATAGCAACTTCTTTAGATATCTTATTTAGCTAAGTTTTTGTTTGATAATTGCCTTGGTCTATTGATAAAATTCTAGCTAGCTAGCTAGCTAGATAAATGACTTATAGGGTAACTGGCAATAACTTTCTGTCCGTCTCGAAAACCCTCATGGTAGCGATATTGATAACGTCAGTCACTTTTGCTTTCGAAATGATCTGACAGCTAGCTAGCTTACTAGCATAGATACAGTGAAATAAACGCTGCATTTTAAGGTTAGCTAGCTATCTTGCAATCAATAACGCCAAGCTATCTGACATATTTAGCTTTGTTAATCAATATTTAACATTTGCTGTAAATAAAATAGAGATCTGCTAGCAAGCGATGTTAGCTAGTTAGGAACGATTAATATCGTCACCCTCGGTTCTAGCTGTCAAATCAAGACGCTCGCATCGTGGTACTACTGACAGTGTGACGACTAGCAATCGTTTCAGGAAAATGCTCTTAAATTATCTCAGCTAGCTACCTACTCTATTTCCGCCTGCTGATAAGATACGTTTAATTGGTATAATGTAAGAACAGTAACCTTAAAACGCCACATTCGCTTGCATTTCGATCTGTGCGGAGGGGGAAGATAAAAATGCTGGACTCCATGAAACGTGTCACATATGAATAATTCCGTCGAGAAACTATGTTTCCATAAACGTTTCTAAAGGTCTTTGGGAGATTTATTTTGCGACCAAAAATGGTGTTTCCCAGCTATTTAAATTACCATCACCAAACATCGGTTTCATGATAGGCAAGGTTCTTGCAAGTCAATAATATTTGTTTTGTATTTATCATTTAGGCTACTTTTCCAGTGTAACATTTGTTTGTAGCACATTTGATTGAATTAGACCAGGGCAATCCAACCCTATTGCTGGAGAGCTACCGTCCTGTGGTTTTTGCTCCAACCCTAGTCTAGCATACCTGATTCTAATAATTAGCTAGTTGATAAGAATTAGTTTAATTAAAACTGGAGATGGAGTGAAAATCTACAGGAGGTTAGCTGTCCAGCAAACGGGTTGGAGAAACCTCAAAACTAATTTGGTGAGTGAAAATGGATCTAGGAAAACATGTTTTTCAATATCTTTCGGGTTTTCCAGTAATATTTCCTCAGCACCGAATGACAAGTTCACAGACAGAGTTTAAAACAATCTGTCATTTTACTGTAGCATAGCCTTAAAGGATATTAAAGATAGTGTCTGTTGACTTGTCATTGATTTTAATCAGTGCACAAACCACTCACCCAGTTAGCTCTATCATCTGAAGCAACCACAGAGCGTTATTTTTCCACACGGAGAGCAACATCAAAAAGTCCATCTGGGAAGTTTTTTTTAAGGATGCTTAGATACTCATCAGCACACTATTCTGCCTGGTCAGTAGCCTATTTCTATTTTCATCATTGATTTATGCATATGTTGAGAGCGACATGCAGTGGTGGAAAAAATATCCAATTGTCATACTTGAGTAAAATGTATAGTTACCTTAATCAATAGTTACTCAAGTAAAAGTAAGTCCCCTAGTAAAATACCACTTGAGTAAAAGTATTTGGTTCTAAATTTACTTAAGTATCAAAAGTAAAAGTATAAATCATCTCGAATTCCTTCTAATAAGCAAAGGTGGCACCATTTTCATGTTTTTAAAATGTATGGATAGCCAAGGGCGCACTCCGACATCAATTACAAAGAAGCATTTGCGTTTAGTGAGTTCACCAGATCAGAGGCAGTAGGGATGACCATGTGTTGTCTTGATAAGTGTGTGAATTGGACCATTTTCTTGTCCTGTTAAGCATTCAATATGTAACAAGAACTTTGGTGTGTCAGTTAAAATGTGTGGATTATGTGTGGATTAGATTATTTTATTTAGGAATGTAGTGAAGTTTTAGTGAAGTTGTCATATATATTTATAGTAAAGTACAGATGCCCCAAAAAACTACTTAAGGAGTACTTTAAACTATTTTTACTTAAGTACCTTACACCACTGGTGACATGTATGTCTGCTACAATCTGTTTTATTTAACTACAGCCACACAATTATCTCAATTTAATGTAAACATGTGTTGTGGAATTTCTGCAATTTGTGTAGGAACTAATTGGTCATAGCCATAGCAAATGAGAAAAATGTCATTCCAAATGCCGAATTGCATTTGGGAGGTCATTTGAAATGTAATTTTACCTTGCATTGTCACTGTGGTTTAGGAGACTGGTCCAACAAGGGTTGGTGGTGAGTTTTCAGACCCATCCATAATAAACTATTTATGAGCCAGAAAGACATTTGGAAACAACTTGTGGTGAATTTGAATAATTTACAGTTTTTTTTTAAAGCTCAGAATCTACAGAATTTGTAGTCTAACAAGTGTTTTATTAACATGCCTTCATAGGGCAAACAAATGCCCTAGTGTTACTTTGAGTTTCTTTATGAATTTACAACAAATACCCAAACACCATAGTGTTTGTTTATAAAGCCTTTTGTCTGCCATGGATTTGCAATGTACATACTTTTTATTATGATGCATAATAAGGCAAATAATAACTAGATAATTGCATTTACAGTTGGGAGTACCATGTGGATGAGCCTCCCTGGGTGATTCTGGAGAAGCTGGGCTTCTCTGCAGCGACCATGACAGGTGTGGGGCAAACACTGTTGTGGCATCTACTGTACACAAGCACACCATGTGACAGTCATTACACAAACCACTGGGTGTCACTGCTGCAACAAGGCATGAGTATTTTCACCATAGTCGGTCAGAATTGTACTACTGCATCACTGTGTGTTTGATTGGAGGGGTGTCCATGGTCAGTGCTAACTTTGGTGAGGATGTATTTTTTTCTCTCTAATGTATGTCTGTGTCATTTTATTGTTGATAATAGAATATGACGTGGCTACAGTACTGATGTCATAGTGTAACTACAGTGCCTTCAGAAAGTATTCACCCTGCTGGACTTTTTCCAGATTTTGTTAGACTGATGGATTTTAAATGGATTTTGTCACTGGCCTACACACAATACCCTATAATGTGGAATTACGTTTTTGGCATTTTTATAAAATAGCTTAACATTAAAAGCTGAAATGTCTTGAGTCAACTATTCAAGTTATGGCAAGCCTAAATACGTTTAGGAGTCAAGGTTTGCTTAACTTGCATAATTTGCATGGCCTCACCCTGTTTGACTACCTCATCTCTGTACCCCAAACAATTTTCTGTAAGGTCCCTCAGTCGAGCTGTGAATTTCAAACCGATTCAACCATATAGACTAGATAGCTTTTCCAATGCTTCACAAATAACGGCACCTATTGGTAGATTATACATTTTTTTAAATAAATAAAAAAAGAGACATAATTACCCCCAGTCACTACAAACATACATGCGTCCTTCCTAATTCCGTTGCTGGAGAAGAAGGAAACCACTTGGGGATTTCACCATGAGGACAATGGTGACTTTCAAACAGATTTTAATGACTGTGATAAGAGAACTGAGGATGGATCGACAACATTTTAGTTACTCCACAATTATAACCTATTTGACAGAATGAGAAGGTAGGCTTTACAGATTTTTCTTCAAATGTGCATGCTGTTTGTAATAAGGCACTAAAGTAACACTGCAAAGAATGTGGCAAAGAAATTAACTTTGTCCTGAGTACAAAGTCTTATGTTTGGGGCAAATTCAACACAACACGTCACTGAGAACCACTCTTCATATTTTCAAGCATAGTGTTGGCTGTATCATGTTATGGGTATGCTTGTCATTGACAAGGACTAGGGAGTTTTAGGCTTAAAAGAAACAGAATAGAGCTAAGCACAGGCAAAATCCTAGAAAAGTTGATCTGCTTTCCAACTGACACTGGGAAACAAATGCACCTTTCAGCAGGACAATAACTTAAAACACAAGGCTAAATATACACAAGGTGCTTACCAAGAAGACATTGAATGTTCCTGAGTGGCCTAGTTAGTTTTGACTTGAATCTGCTTGAAAATCTATGGCAAGACATGAAAACGTCTGTCTAGCAATGATGAACAACCAACTTGACAGAGCTTGAAGAATTAGAATGTGGAAATGTTGCACAACCCAGGTGGGCAAAGCTCTTAGTCTTACCCAGAAAGACTCACAGCTGTAATCGCTGCCAATGGTGACTCTATGTATTGACACAGGGGTGTGAATACTTACAGTATGTAGATGAGATTTCTGTATTTCAATAAATTTGCAAAAATGGTTTTACTTTGTCATTATGTGCTAGTGTGTGTAGATAGGTGAGGGAAAAAAGTCTAATTTGAATTCAGCCTGAATAACAAGCGGTATGAATATACTTTTGAGACATTCAAACAAATTGAACAATGATGTAGCTACATTTACTATTGCACATACAGTCCTCTGTCACTAAATTGTTGGTTGTGACAAATCTTATGTTGCACATTTGGTTTCATGTATTTTAAGACATCAGTAAATCACAAAATAAAGTTACCCCAGTTTTTGTGCTAATGTTTTCTCATTATATGCTGTTTATTTATGACTGCAATGTTCCAATCTATTGTATTCCTCTTGCATACCAGTGGTAATTGTGTAAAGTGGTTTGTAGCAGTGGCCCGAGGCTCTATACACATATTTTGCATAAGTAGAAGTTTCGTGTGAACCTGCCACAGAGTTGAAGGGGGATGTTCATGCTGTTTCTGTCTGTTAAAGTCATCAGAGATGGAATTAAGGTTGACTGGCAAAGTAAGTTTTATTATTGGCTGTTTTCTTGCACTCTCTTCACAGCTCACAATACCAGTCACTGACAGACGTAAACTAGAGATCTTAGCCGATGAGTGACATCCCTTATTTGGCTACAACAGGTCTAAGGTGTGCAAAGTGAGTGTCTGCCTCCCATATTGCTCTGTGCATTTTTCGCAAGCTTCAGATTAATGTACCTTTTGTCATCTTCCTTCTGCTGCAGAGGGGAAATGCTTATGAAATCTGAAATAGCCTGGTAGGCTATTTCTCACAGGGGATCATCACCTGAGCATGTTAGTGAGATATGTGCAACAGTCTCAGATCAACAGCACTGACACACATTTACCCCACCAGATATGCCACCAGTGGGTGTTTTTACAGTCCCCAGGTCCAGAACAAATTCAAGGAAACATACAGTATTATACAGAGCCATGAGTGCCTGGAACTCCCTTCTATCTTCTATAGCGCAAGAGAACAACAGACCTGGTTTCAAAAACAATTCAAGCGACACCTCACGGAACAATGCCTCTCCCCCATGTGACATACGTGTGCGTGTGTGTACTGACATGTACAGTGCATTTGGAAAGTATTCAGACCCTTTGACTTTTTTCATATTTCACAGCCTTATTCTAAAATGGATTATATCTTCTTCTTTTTTGCTTATCTAAACACAATAACCCATAATGACAAAACAAAACCTTTTTTTTTAGACTTATGCAAATGTATTAAAAACAAAATGGAAATATCACATTTACATAAGTATTCAGACCCTCCACTCAGTACTTTTGTTGAAGCACCCTTTGACAGCAATTACAGCCTCGAGTCTGCTTGGGTGTGACGATACAAGCTTGGCACACCTGTATTTGGGGTTTCTCCCATTCTTCTCTGCAGATCCTCTCAACCTCTATCAGGTTGGATGGGAGCGTCGCTGCACAGCAATTTTCAGGTCTCTCCAGAGATGTTCGATCAGGTTCAAGTCCAGGCTCTGGTTGGGCCACTCAAGGACATTCATTGACTTGTCCCGAAGCAACTCCTGCATTGTCTTGGTTGTGTGCTTAGGGTCGTTGTCCTGTTGGATGGTGAACCTCATAACTGAGGAACCTGTATAAACAGAGTTAGGGTAATGTGGCTGTATTGTCTTTAATGAGGTCACAACCATGAAACAAAATGGACTGGGTCGTAGCTGGCTTCTCTACTGACCGTTTCCACATTCTCCCGAATAGGAATATTGTTCAATTCTCAAATTCTGGGATGTAGTAGAATTTGTCGGGAGAGTTCCTTTGTTCTACTGTGACCCCCTCTCTCCCATATTGCATGGTCAGGGAGACTGTCTCTGCAAGGAATTTACGATATGGTTGTAAAGTCAAACTGTAAAGTACAAAATTCATGACACTACCCACAAGGTGAAGACATCAGGGCCCATATTCATAAAGTGTCTCAGAGTAGGAGTGATAAACCAGGATCAATTTACTTTTTTTTAGATCATTATCAATATTATTATATGGCCAGTGTTGACATGATCTTAAATCAGCACTCCTACTCTGACACACTGTGAATATGAGCCAATTGATTGATATTCTTTGGAGAGATTGCATGTTCTTCAGGTGTGAGGAAAATGGGTTTGTTTGCATATTAGATCAACATGATGGTGCAAGAAATCCTTATCTAATGATTGTGAGAAGCAAACCGGGTCTGGAATGCACCATGTGTACATAACAGGCCGACTTTCTCTTAGAAATCAAGGTGTTCAGCTAGTGATTTACTAATGCAATTATTTCTGAATATTTGAAGGGTACATTTTTCCACTTGGTCATGGACTGGAAAACCCTAGGACCAGACTCATAATTTGCTGTGCAAACCAAAATGTTGTGTGCCTTCAAATTCACGATTCAGAAACAAGCATAACAGTCTATCATAATGCTCAAATCCACAAGTTGGCAAAGAAAAGGAGAAAAAGATAGATGCGACAATTGATTCACAATACCATGATGTACTGTAAAATAATCTGAGTCAGTGTTTATAGCGTACTTAGTATTCTAGTGAGAGATTTATTAGATAATTCACCCTCAGGACTATCATGGCAAACTGAACATTGTGTCTCTGAGTGGCGTTTTCTATTTCAATACTGAAGGGATTGTGCAAGCTGAGGTCGCTTCTTACAGACGACAGGCGCCATGGCTCCACATGGCCAGGTGAGTTTCAGTTGGACCTGTGCCATAGGGACTGGGTGTCAGCATAAATTAGTCCACGTCCACATTAGTCCACGTCATTTCAACGAGGATAATTGGGTAATATTTGGTTGAGAAATTGATCAATGAGATCACAACCTGTATTCATCCACTCAAAGACAGCCAAAAGACGTTGTTTTAAACATAAATTCATAAAAACATAAATTCATATCCCAAGATGGCATAGCAGTCAGACGTCCTTTGTCCTTGTCTTGTCGTGTCCCATACATATATATATATATATATATATATATATATATATATATATATACAGTGCCTTGCGAAAGTATTCGGCCCCCTTGAACTTTGCGACCTTTTGCCACATTTCAGGCTTCAAACATAAAGATATAAAACTGTATTTTTTTGTGAAGAATCAACAACAAGTGGGACACAATCATGAAGTGGAACGACATTTATTGGATATTTCAAACTTTTTTAACATATCGAAAAAGGAAAAATTGGGTGTGCAAAATTATTCAGCCCCTTTTACTTTCAGTGCAGCAAACTCTCTCCAGAAGTTCAGTGAGGATCTCTGAATGATCCAATGTTGACCTAAATGACTAATGATGATAAATACAATCCACCTGTGTGTAATCAAGTCTCCGTATAAATGCACCTGCACTGTGATAGTCTCAGAGGTCCGTTAAAAGCGCAGAGAGCATCATGAAGAACAAGGAACACACCAGGCAGGTCCGAGATACTGTTGTGAAGAAGTTTAAAGCCGGATTTGGATACAAAAATATTTCCCAAGCTTTAAACATCCCAAGGAGCACTGTGCAAGCGATAATATTGAAATGGAAGGAGTATCAGACCACTGCAAATCTACCAAGACCTGGCCGTCCCTCTAAACTTTCAGCTCATACAAGGAGAAGACTGATCAGAGATGCAGCCAAGAGGCCCATGATCACTCTGGATGAACTGCAGAGATCTACAGCTGAGGTGGGAGACTCTGTCCATAGGACAACAATCAGTCGTATATTGCACAAATCTGGCCTCTATGGAAGAGTGGCAAGAAGAAAGCCATTTCTTAAAGATATCCATAAAAAGTGTTGTTTAAAGTTTGCCACAAGCCACCTGGGAGACACACCAAACATGTGGAAGAAGGTGTTCTGGTCAGATGAAACCAAAATTGAACTTTTTGGCAACAATGCAAAACGTTATGTTTGGCGTAAAAGCAACACAGCTCATCACCCTGAACACACCATCCCCACTGTCAAACATGGTGGTGGCAGTATCATGGTTTGTGCCTGCTTTTCTTCAGCAGGGACAGGGAAGATGGTTAAAATTGATGGGAAGATGGATGGAGCCAAATACAGGACCATTCTGGAAAAAAACCTGATGGAGTCTGCAAAAGACCTGCGACTGGGAGATTTGTCTTCCAACAAGACAATGATCCAAAACATAAAGCAAAATCTACAATGGAATGGTTCAAAAATAAACATATCCAGGTGTTAGAATGGCCAAGTCAAAGTCCAGACCTGAATCCAATCGAGAATCTGTGGAAAGAACTGAAAACTGCTGTTCACAAATGCTCTCCATCCAACCTCACTGAGCTCGAGCTGTTTTGCAAGGAGGAATGGGAAAAAAATTCAGTCTCTCGATGTGCAAAACTGATAGAGACATACCCCAAGCGACTTACAGCTGTAATCGCAGCAAAAGGTGGCGCTACAAAGTATTAACTTAAGGGGGCTGAATAATTTTGCACGCCCAATTTTTCAGTTTTTGATTTGTTAAAAAAGTTTGAAATATCCAATAAATGTCATTCCACTTCATGATTGTGTCCCACTTGTTGTTGATTCTTCACAAAAAAATACAGTTTTATATCTTTATGTTTGAAGCCTGAAATGTGGCAAAAGGTCGCAAAGTTCAAGGGGGCCGAATACTTTCGCAAGGCACTGTATATACACACACACCTTTCTTCTCGTATCTTTTATACATTTTCTTTTCCAAAAACACTTTCCAAACACTCTCCTGCAACCCGCCTCACCAATTAAAAAAAAAAAAGAAAAGGTATAATTTACCTCAAATCTGAAATCGAATAGAAGCTAGCCAGAAGCTAGCCAGTTTACTGGCTATAACGTTAGTATTCAGCTAACCACTGTTTGTGGTCATCAGCTATCCTTTAGCTCGAAAATCTATCGGCAGTTTTGTACAACGCGACTCAGACCAGAACATACCGGATCTATTTCTCTCCATATCCCTGGATTTCAACCGCAAGCTCTGGACAGTTACACCTGGATCTCGCAGCTAGCTAGCTGCTATCCGTGTGACTATTGGCTTACGTCGATCCCGGAGCAAACATCAATTATTCCGGAGCTAGCCAGCTGAAGAGTTCCATCAGCCACTTCTGGGCTACAATCACCTATCCGGTCCCGTTTTTACTGCCAATGCGGAGCCCCACCGGGCCTTCACGATGGGATAGCAGCTAGCTAGCTGCGAGATCCAGGTGTAACTGTCCAGAGCTTGCGGTTTTAATCGACCTGGCCTGGGTATCCTGGAAGGATATTGATCTCATCCCGTCAGTAGAGGATGCCTGGTTATTTTTTTTAAATGCCTTCCTCACCATCTTAAATAAGCATGCCCCATTCAATAAATTTAGAACCAGGAACAGATATAGCCCTCGGTTCTCTCCAGACCTGACTGCCCTTAACCAACACAAAAACATCCTATAGCGTTCTGCATTAGCATCGAACAGCCCCCGTGATATGCAACTTTTCAGGGAAGCTAGAAACCAATATACACAAGCAGTTAGAAAAGCAAAGGCTAGCTTTTTCAAGCAGAAACTCTGCAAACTCAAAAAAGTTCTGGGACACTGTAAAGTCCATGGAGA
The DNA here is from genome assembly GCF_013265735.2 of Oncorhynchus mykiss. NCBI lineage: Eukaryota > Metazoa > Chordata > Actinopteri > Salmoniformes > Salmonidae > Oncorhynchus > Oncorhynchus mykiss. The sequence continues at coordinate 21,512,643 of NC_048568.1, forward strand.
ATAAGAACACCTCCTCCCAGCTGCCCACTGCACTGAAGATAGGAAACACTGTCACCACCGTTAAATCCACTATAATTGCGAATTTCAATAAGCATTTTTCTACGGCTGGCCATGCTTTCCACCTGGCTACCCCTACCCCGGTCAAAAGCACAGCAACTCGCCCAAGCCTTCCCCATTTCTCCTTCTCCCAAATCCAGTCAGCTGATGTTCTGAAAGAGCGGCAAAATCTGGACCCCTACAAATCAGCCGGGCTAGACAATATGGACCCTTTCTTTCTAAAATTATCTGCCGAAATTGTTGCCACCCCTATTACTAGCCTGTTCAACCTCTCTTTCGTGTCGTCTGAGATTCCCAAAGATTGGAAAGCAGCTGCGGTCATCCCCCTCTTCAAAGTGGGGGACACTCTTGACCCAAACTGCTACAGACTATCCTACCCTGCCTTTCTAAGGTCTTTGAAAGCCAAGTCAACAAACTGATTACCGACCATTTCGAATCCCACCATACCTTCTCCGCTATGCAAACTGGTTTCAGAGCTGGTCATGGGTGCACCTCAGCCACGCTCAAGGTCCTAAACGATATCTTAACCGCCATCGATAAGAAACAATACTGTGCAGTATTCATTGACCTGGCCAAGGCTTTCGACTCTGTCAATCACCACATCTTCATCGGCAGACTCGACAGCCTTGGTTTCTCAAATGATTGCCTCGCCTGGTTCACCAGTTACTTCTCTGATAGAGTTCAGTGTGTCAAATCGTAGGGTACAGGGTTCAATTCTCGGACCGACTCTCTTCTCTGTATACATCAATGATGTCGCTCTTGCTGCTGGAGTCTCTGATCCACCTCTATGCAGACGACACCCTTCTTTGGACACTGTGTTAACAACCCTCCAGGCGAGCTTCAATGCCATACAACTCTCCTTCCGTGGCCTCCAATTGCTATTAAATACAAGTAAAACTAAATGCATGATGTTCAACTGATCGCTGCCTGCACCTGCCCGCCTGTCCAACATCACTACTCTGGACGGCTCTGACATATGTGGACAACTATAAATACCTAGGAGTCTGGCTAGACTGTAAACTCTCCTTCCAGACTCACATCAAACATCTCCAATCCAAAGTTAAATCTAGAATTGGCTTCCTTTTTTGCAACAAAGCATCCTTCACTCATGCTGCCAAACATACCCTTGTAAAACTGACCACCCTACCAATCCTCGACTTCGGCAATGTCATTTATAAAATAGCCTCCAATACCCTACTCAATAAATTGGATGCAGTCTATCACAGTGCCACCCGTTTCGTCACCAAAGCCCCATACACTACCCACCACTGCGACCTGTACGCTCTCGTTGGCTGGCCCTCTCTTCATACTCGTCGCCAAACCCACTGGCTCCAGGTCATCTACAAGACCCTGCTAGGTAAAGTCCCCCCATATCTCAGCTCGCTGGTCAACATAGCAGCACCCACCTGTAGCACACGCTCCAGCAGGTATATCTCTCTGGTCACCTCCAAAACCAATTCTTCCTTTGGCCGCCTCTCCTTCCAGTTCTCTGCTGCCAATTACTGGAACGAACTACAAAAATCTCTGAAACTGGAAACACTTATCTCCCTCACTATTTTAAGCACCAGCTGTCAGAGCAGCTCAGAGATTGCTGCACCTGTACATAGCCCATCTATAATTTAGCCCAAACAACTACCTCTTTCCCTACTGTATTTATTTATTTATTTATTTAGTTCCTTTGCACCCCATTATTTCTATCTCTACTTTGCACATTCTTCCACTGTAAATCTACCATTCCAGTGTTTTACTTGCTATATTGTATTTACTTCGCCACCATGGCCTTTTTTTTGTTGCCTTTACCTCCCTTTTCTCACCTCACTTGCTCACATTGTATATAGACTTATTTTTCTACTGTATTATTGACTGTATGTTTGTTTTACTCCATGTGTAACTCTGTGTTGTTGTATTTGACGAACTGCTTTGCTTTATCTGGCCAGGTTGCAATTGTAAATGAGAACTTGTTCTCAACTTGCCTACCTGGTTAAATAAAGGTGAAATAAAAAAAATAAAAAATAAAAATAAAAAGGTACAACATATTATATTCAAAGTTTGCTTATGCTGAAATTTGGTTACCATGATGACATTACCATGTAGTTGAAATTTCACCCTTTTTTCAAATCCAATGTATTTTCTACGTAACAATACATTGACAAATTACATTGAAACAACAGATTCAACCAGTTTGTGTCCAGTGTGTGGCTACTGGGACCACTTAACAGCACTCAAAACCGAAAATTCCTTTCACAATATCCAATCATTACAGACCAAGTCAAGCTGAATTTGTTTACTGTATTTATGAATCATCAAGCTGGGGTGGCACACACATAATTACAAGGTGTCTGTATGCATAAAACAACAGGATATTCCATCTCATTTTCATATTCTAGACTTAAGATCTTTTGATTGCTGTTTATACACTACAGGCAGGATATCCTCCCTAGCAAACCTCACCAAACATCCTACTCATTCTATTTCTGTAGTGTTATATCAAACTAGAGTATTCTGACTTGCTCCACGCATCCCATACTTAGGTTAATGACACACTGGGTGCCGATAGCAGCCACGATGCAATATGATTCATAATAGATTCTCCACAGTTTTTGTTGTATTCCACATTTGACAGATAGGAGCAGTTATGTTTATTTTTAGAGAAATCTCAGAGGGAAAATGTTTACATAAACAGTGATGTAAATAGTGAATTGACTTAAATAGATATCTGTTTTTGAGTATTTTGTGGCGAATGCCTGGTGATCAGAAGGTAGTGAGTGATTTTTATTTGTCCCCCCCCAATCCTACCCCTTCCTATACATGTACAGTAGACCTAAGTAAGTTCCATTGGAAAACCCACACCCTATAGGAAGAGATGCTTTGGCTTCTTCCCCAGGAATTCACCAACCCATAGGGCAAGTGATACAGTAACATCTATCACTGCCCCCTTTCCCTACCTAACTTGAAGAAATGCAAGCAGTGTAGAGTTCACATGAGCGTCACACTTCTACAATAAAAGGTGATCCTCTTTTCTACAGCTTATTTAGACTAGAGAACTACCCGAGAGAAGATAGTCACAGACACACAGACAGAGATTAATCAAGGGGGAGGGACTGGAGGTTTATCACTTCATACAAACGCCCCACAGACACAGGTGAGCTGATAAGGCTGTCCGGGGCGCTCATTCAAACACAGAACGTCTGGAGAGCTGTGTGTTCTAACCCAACAGAGAAGAGTGAAATATATTGAGTGAGCATAAAGTTACCTCAGGATATAAAGACAGACACAGGTAAACTTTCAAGACTTTTAAGCAATAAGTGAATGAATGCCATGCTTCTGAAAGAAAGGTGCTATCTAGAACCTAAAAGGGTTCTTCTGTTGTTCCCATAGGAGAACGCTTTGAAGAACCCTTTTTGGTTCCAGGCAGAACCCTTTTTGTTTTCAGGTAGAACTCTTTTTGGTTCCAGGTAGAACCATTTCCACAGAGGGTTCTACATGGAACCTAAAAGGGTTCTACCTAGAGCCAAAAAGGGGACAGCCGAATAATCCTTTTGGAACCGTTTTTTTCTAAGCGTGTACAGTAAAGGTTTTTCCTCACTACAACTTGATCAAACGGTGTGGCCTACACACGGCTTTAGTTAGTGGTTACCGTGTTGACTTTGTCAGTAGAACAACCAACTTTCCAAAGAAATTGTTTATATTAATCTGGAAACAGCATAACAAGTTGTCAGTCCTACTGGATTTGAATCATACCAGCCACCTCAGTTTACCTGAGGCAGTATCTGACACATTGTCCTCATAGCTGCAGTAAGTAACTAACCACTATCAAATATCCCGATCTCTGAGAAACCTTTAAAAGCCACATACAAATCTTAGATAAATAATTGGGTCTCCATTGGAGCTAATTTGTTGAGGATCCATAATTGGAACTATCATGAAGTTTGTTGAATCTTGTACTAACTGTACAGAACTGTACAACTTGGATTTCTGTATTGTCTGAAAGATAGGGCAAATTCCTTAAAAGCAGCATTTTTTTTGGGGGGGGGGGGTTGACTAACAATACAAGCAAGACAACATAACCTTCACATTTTAGACAAATGAAGAAAGTCCCTAACCAGTTTGTCTTCCAGTCAGGAGTGAACGTTTTCCTTAGAATTCCCAACTGTTGTTCCATTACAGGTATATGAATATGAAACACTAACCTTGGGGAAAAAATATGATCTTTCCAATCTTAATCTGAGTGAAATGTGGAACTACCAGTTAGAACAAGCCATGATTGCAACACTATCTCAAAAGTTCAAGCAGCTTTAGACACATATGGTGTGAACCAGTGGAGGCTGCTGAGGGGAGTACGGCTCATAATAATAGCTGGAACGGAGCAAATGGAATGGCATCAAACACATGGAAACTTCAGCCATTACCTCGAGCCTGTCCTTCCCAATTAAGGTGCCACCAACCTCCTGTGGTGTGAATGATGACATTGAGTGAAATCAAATCTAATGTAATCATAGCAACATTCAAAGAAAAAAACGTTTTTTAATGCTTTAAAGTAATAAAAGCAAGCCTCCAAGATTACTTATTAACAAACTAAGGTACCCCAGTGTTCACGTTCCAGTACAAGAGGTCAGAGGAGGCTGGTGGGAGGAGCTTTAGGATCAATGTAATGGCTGGAATGGAATCAATGGAACAGAGTCAAACACGTTATTTCCAGGTACCCTTCCATTGTTTCCATTGCAGCCATTAACATTGAGCCCCATCCTCCTATAGCTCCTCCCCAGCCTCCTCTGTACGAGGTTGTTTAGACTTTTCCCTCTGTGAGACAATTAATTCAACATTTTTTAAGCATCAACTCTTACTAGATTAACCTTTGTGCAGAAAGCTATGTGTGTGAAGTTAGAAGAGTATTACAGTGTGTTAGCTTTGACATGCACAATAAAAACTGGTTCCTATATTATACAGTCACTGCTGCAGGAACCAGTCCATAAATGGACCAATCTCAACCTGGAATCCAAGGTCATGGCAATTGTGGCAAATTTTAGCAAAGGTTGGAATTTGGGGTGTATCTATGAAATGCCAAAATGAAAAATAAAACTATGGAATGATTATCAGATAATTATAAATGAGTTTTCTCTATCTATTTTGTTTGTCCTCACAATTTCAGAGTTGCCCAAAGGCCAACTAGACCCTTCAACTGAGTGACCTTGAACTCACTAACTGACGTTACACACAATCAAGTCAATGCCTCTGAAGAATTCCCTGTACTTGAAATCGGCCACGATGCGCTGGCCCCGCAAGCAGAAGCGCCGTGAGCTTCTGTCAGTCAACATGATCAGCCTACCACTGGGCGACTTCCGTCACCTCTCCCACATCGGATTGGATGCCCACGGTGATACCTTCGGCGACTTCACAGCCTTTCACCGGACTGGTAGTCTCATCCTCCACAGCTCTCAAAGCCACCAGGACCTCTACTGCAAAGGGACCTCCCCAGCCCCACCCAAGCCCCCACGACTCCTCAGCCCAGAAGAGATGGATGCACAGTCCGCCGAAGCCAGAACCCTTCCCCAGGCTTTCAGGCACAATAAGTGCCACTCCCTGCCTTTACTGGATGATGTGGAGGTGGTGGAGCATGATGGGTTGTACCAACGAGAGGAGGTAAAGCAGGAGCAGGAAGAGGAGGGAGGGTTAACTATGGGTCCGGATGGATTTGAATTAAATGCGGCCCCCCAGCAGGTTCCTTGTCCCCCAGTGGAGGCCTCTCCAGTGGTCGAGGAAGACTCATCTTTTGCCCTGAACCTTGACCTGGGGCCATCCATACTAGAAGATGTCCTGCAGGTGATGGACCAGCTTTACCAGTGAGACTTTGAGAAGGGTGCCCCTCATACATATGATTGTAATATATTTTGTTCTAAGGGCCTTTCAAGAAACCCAAGACACTGTACCAGACACTATACATAGGGAGAACTCCAAACTCCTTCCTTTCTAATGGGAATTGAAAGAGGTTGTGCCATGGATGGACAAATTGGCTGAATCATTGTCAACTGTCAGGATGCTAATCGGCACAATTGTTTTCAATTACTGCCTACATAGAGGACAGATTGTATAATATTTCCTTCTTTTGGATGCAATATTATATAATTAGAGGGATGTGTCATATCTGGGTCAACGCATTGGACATCTACCCTTCTCAGGTGAAAGCTCTGTGAGCCAATGACACCACTCCACCTGGGTCATGTGACCTAATGACGGACAATGTCACATATTTGTATCTAGAGGAGACATGTTGTGAAAGGGAAGAAAGACAGACTGTAAACTATGAGACAGGGCTGTGAGACAGACATTTATGACTGAAGCTTGTCTGACAACTTCTGTGGTGAAACACCGAAAGAACACTGGTTGCTAATGAGAACTAGCTCTCCCATAGTATCTAAGTCAGCTACAGTATGACTCACTCAAGTGTATACGTATAGACCGATCTCTTGTTTTTCTTACCAAGTACTCAAGGGGAAAGTTCACTAACAAACCTTTATGAATATACTACTTTATGCGTCTTTATGACATGGTTTATGGCTTGACTGTGAATAGTATCAGTCTATAAAAGTTTCTTCGGAAAAGCAAAGATCACCAACAATCCTTTTCCCATATCATAATCTGTTAGACTAAAGTGGAGCATGAACTCTGCCCAGCACAATGAAAGCACATTGTGTTTAAACTCTATAGAGTAAGCTTTCATTTGTGAAATAAAAAACAGAAAGGTAAGATAGTGCTTACTTTTTGCATCTGAGCCAATTTATTCTTTAACATCACTGCTTCCTCCTGGTGGCCCATCTTCTAACAACTATCACATCCATTTGTCTTTCTACACCACCTGAAGGACATATTTCACAGCCTTATATTGGCTGGTATGTGCATCTTCAGTACTTCATGGTCCAATGGGTCAATGTCCATTATTTAAATATATTCGTTTTTATAAATCTCCCTCAAGCTTTTTGACAGAAACTACTGTATCAAGAATAATCCAGAGCAAATTACAGTTGAGTACCTACTTGTTTTACTTGTTTTTACTAGGGACCACAACGCTACTTTGCCCCATAACAAATATACATTTAATAAGATCTATAGTCAGTATGGCCATCCATGTTATTATAATGCATTCTTTATTTATCACACTCATTTCACTCCCTGTATCCTATGTAATATCCTCCATTTTGTTCCCTCGACTCTTGGGATTCATGCAATCTCAACAATGGGACTGAGGCACAACCACACCAATTATTGTGTTCTGCATCTGTGTGAGATAACATGAATCAGCTTGTTGTCTGTGGAAGATACACTGTGTTTACCCGCTGCAAACCCATTCAAATACACGGCTGTTCTCAACAAGTCTGCCTTTTTGAGCAGACTCTCCTTCACAGGCTTGGTAGAAGCCTGGGCACGGCATAGGTTGTCAGAAAACCGACGCTGTTCCAAAAACATCCGTTGTGAATGTTGACATGGCCATTTTATTGGAATAATTCATCCAGGCTACTATTTTATGGGTTGGCTTAAATAAAGGTAACTGATGAAGGGTTATCGTACAGTTTTATTGACTCAAATTGTATTGGTCACATACACATGGTCAGCAGATGTTAATGTGAGTGCAGTGAAATGCTTGTGGTTCTACTTCCGACAGTGCAGTAATATCTAACAAGTAATCTAGCAATTCCACAACAACTACCTAATACACACAAATCTAAAGGGATGGAATAAGAATATGTACATATACATACTGTATGGATGAGCGATGGCCGAGCGGCATAGGCAAGATGGAATAGATGGTATAAGATACAGTTGAAGTTGGAAGTTTACATACACCTTGGCCAAATACATTTAAACTCAGTTTTTCACAATTCCTGACATTTAATCCTAGTAAAGATTGCCTGTCTTAGGCCAATTAGGATCACCACTTTATTTTAAGAATGTGAAATGTCAGAATAATAGTAGAGAGAATGATTCATTTCAGCTTTTATTTCTTTTTCACATTCCCAGTGTGTCAGAATTTTGGCCCATTCCTCCTGACAGAGCTGGTGTAATTGAGTCAGGTTTGTAGGCCTCCTTGCTTGTACACATTTTTTTCAGTTCTGCCCACAAATTTTCTACAGGATTGAGGTCAGGGCTTTGTGTTGGCCACTCCAATACGTTGACTTTGTAGTCCTTAAACCATTTGCCACAACTTTGGAAGAATGCTTGGGGTCATTGTCCATTTGGAAGACCCATTTGCGACCAAGCTTTAACTTCCTGACTGATGTCTTGAGATGTTGCTTCAATATATCCACATGATTTTCCTGCCTCATGATACCATCTAGTTTGTGAAGTGCACCAGTTCCTCCTGCAGCAAAGCAACCACACAACATGATGCTGCCACCCTCGTGATTCATGGTTGGGATGGTGTTCTTCAGCTTGCAAGCATCCCCCTTTTTCCTCCAAACATAACGATGGTCATTATGGCCAAACAGTTCTATTTTTGTTTCATCAGACGAGGACATTTCTCCAAAAAGTACGATCTTCGTCCCCATGTGCAGTTACAAACTGTGTCTGGCTTTTTTATGGCAGTTTTGGAGCAGTGGCTTCTTCCTTGCTGAGTGGCCTTTCAGGTTATGTCGATATAGGACTAGTTTTTACTGTGGATATAGATACTTTTGTACCTGTTTCCTCCAGCATCTTCACAAGGTCCTTTGCTGTTGTTCTGGGATTGATTTGCACTTCTCACACCAAAGTATGTTCATCACTAGGAGACAGAACGCGCCTCCTTCCTGAGCAGTATGACAGCTGCATGGTCCTATCATGTTTATACTTGCGTACTATTGTTTGTACAGATGAACGCGGTACCTTCAGGTGTTTGGAAATTGCTCCCAAGGATGAAGCAGACTTGTGGAGGTCTACAATTTTTTTCTGAGGTCTTGGCTGATTTCTTTTCATTTTCCCATGATGTCAAGCAAAATGACACTGAGTTTGAAGGTAGGCCTTGAAATACGTCCACAGGTACACTTCCAATTGACTCAAATTATGTCAATTAGCCTATCAGAAGCTTCTAAAGCCATGATATCCTTTTCTGGAATTTTCCAAGTTGTTTAAAGGCACAGTCAACTTAGTGTATGTAAACTTCTGACCCATTGGAATTGTGATACAGTGAATTATAAGTAAAATAATCTATCTGTAAACAATTGTTGGAAAAATTACTTGTGCCTTGCACAAAGTAGATGTCCGAACCAACTTGCCAAAACAATAGTTTGTTAACAAGAAATTTGTGGAGTGGTTAAAAAAACAGTTTTATTGACTCCAACTTAAGTGTATGTAAACTTCCGACTTCTACTGTACATATGAGATGCGTAATGTAAGATATGTAAACATTGTTAAAGTGGCATTAATTAAAGTGAGTAGTGATCCATTTATTATAGTGGCCAATGATTTGAGTCTGTATCTAGGCAACAGCCTCTCTGAGTTAGTGATTGTTGTTTAACAGACTGATGGCCTTGAGATAGAAGCTGTTTTTCAGTCTCTTTCAGCTTTGATGCAACTGTTCTGGCCTCGCCTTCTGGATGGTAGCGGGGAGAACAGGCAGCAGCTCGGGTGGTTGTTGTCCTTGATGATCTTTTTGGCCTTCCTGTGACATCGGGTGCTGTAGGTGTCCTGGAGGGCAGGTAGTTTGCCGCCGGTGATGCATTGTCCATCCTCTGGAGAACCTTGCGGTTGAGGGCAGTGCAGTTGCCTTACCAGGCGGTGATACATTCCCAACAGGATGCTCTCAATTGTGCATCTGTAAAACGTTTGTCAGGTTTTTAGGTGACAAGCCAAATTTCTTCAGCCTCCTGAGGTTGAAGTGGTGCTGTTGCGCCTTCTTCACCAGTCTGTCTGTGTTGGTGGACCATTTCAGTTTGTCTGTAAAGTGTAGCCCGAGGATCTTTCCACCTTCTCCACTACTGTCCCGTCGATGTGGATAGGGGGTGCTCCCTCTGCTGTTTCTTGAAGTCCACAATCCTCTCCTTTGTTTTGTTGATGTTGAGGAAGAGGTTGTTTTCCTGACACCCCACACGAGTGCTCTCACCTCCTCCCTGTAGGCTGTCTTGTCATTGTTGGTAATCAAGCCCACTACTGTAGTGTCGTCTGCAAACTGGATGATCGAGTTGGAGGCGTGCATGGCCATGCAGTCATGGGTGAACAGGGAGTACAGGAGGGGGCTGAGCACGCAACCTTGCGGGGCCCCAGTGTTGAGGATCAGCGAAGTGGAGATGTTGTTTCCTACCTTCACCACCTAGGGGCGGCCCGTGAAGAAAGTCCAGGACCCAATTGTACAGGGCAGGATTGAGACCCAGGGCCTCAAGCTTAATGATGAGCTTGGAGGGTACTATGGTGTGGAATGCTGAGCTGTAGTCAATGAATAGCATTCTTACATAGGTGTTCCTCTTGTCCAGATGGGATAGGGCGAGGGTTAGCCTTGCGAGGGTTAGCACGTTTAAATGTCTTACTCACGTCGGCCACGGAGAAGGAGAGGGGGGTCCTTGGTAGCGCGGCGCGTCGGTGGCACTGTATTATCCTCAAAGCGGGCAAAGAAGGTGTTTTAGTTTGTCTGGAAGCAAGATGTCGGTGTCCGTGACGTGGCTGGTTTTCTTTTTATAGTCCGTAATTGCCTGTAGATCTGGCCACAAACGTCTCATATCTGAGCCGTTGAATTGCGACACCACTTTGTCCCTGTACCGACATTTCAGTTGTTTGACTGCCTTGCGGAGAGAATAACTACACTGTTTATATTCGGCCATATACCCTGTCATCTTTCCATGGTTAAATGAGGTGGTTCGCGCTTTCAGTTTTGTTCAAATGCCGCCATCTATCCACGGTTTCTGGTTAGGGTAGGTTTTAATAGTCACAGTGGGTACATCTCCAATGCACTTCCTTATATACTCACTCACTGAGTCAACGTATAAATCGATGTTATTCTCTGAGGCTTCCCAGAACATTTCCCAGTCCATGTGATCAAAACAATATTGAAGCGTGGATTCCAATTGATCAGACCAGCGTTGGATGGTTCTAGTCACGGGTACATCCTGTTTGAGTTTCTACCTATAGGACGGCAGGAGCAAAATGGAGTCCTGATCGAATTTGATGCCGTTCTGAAGCCGAAAGGGGGGTCTTCCTAATGTTTGGTATACTCAGTGTGTGATCGAAGAATGTTGCTCTTATACAGTCTGTAATGGGATCTGTATTTGGAACTTTTGTGCTGACATCATGAGAAATAATGATTGCAGTAAGCATGACTCAATGTTCACACACCCACGGCTGAAAAATCTATTCAGCTTCTATCAAATTTGGAAGTTAAAGTAGTGTTCCTTTTACAGGTGCATTGACACAAAGTTTCAAATACAGATCCCATTGCAGACTGTATAAGAGCTACATCTTTTGATCACAGACTGAGTCTACCAAACATTAGGAACACCCCCTTTGGCTTCAGAACAGCCTCAATTTGTTGGGGCATGGACTCTAAAATGTGCTGAAAGCGTTTCACAGGGATGTGGCCCATGTTGACTCCAATTTTTCCTATAGCTGTGTACATCTGGCTAGATGTCTTTTGGGTGGTGGACCATTCATGATCCACATGGGACACTGTTGAGCGACGGACACTGTCTCCTCGACGGGCTGTGGTGGAACAGGTTGAGAGCTTCAAGTTCCTTGGTGTCCACATCACCAACAAACTATCATGGTCCAAACACACCAAGACAGTTGTGAAGAGGGCATGACAACGCCTATTCCCCCTCCAGGAGAATGAAAGATTTGGCATGGGTCCTCAGATTCGGAAAAAGTTATACAGCTGCACCATCGAGAGCATCCTGACCGCCTGGTACGACAACTGCTGTAAGTGACATTTTGCTTATTGAAAATCCTATATCTTGAAAACTTGACTGCTGACATGCAAAATATTTTGGGACTGTATCAACAGTGGACTAATAAAAAAATAAATCCACAAAGTTTTTTTTTCTTTTAACGCAAGACATCAATGACAAACGATGTAAGGAATAATAGCGCCATTTCGTGGCAGCAGGGCTACTACCTAGAGTAGCCAATATTAGGGTAAAAGCCAGTAAGCACACGGATACAACGCATACAAGCAACAGTACAACCATCATGACTACTTTTAATTTAAAAAAATGTACAGTTATTTGTAACAGTGAAATATGACTCAGACTCATCCCCTGGCTTTAAAACAGAAGTCCAAACTCCCGTGGTAAGGTAGTTGCATGGTTAGTAACCTCATCCAAAGAGGAACAAGTGAAGTGAGAGATTTTGCACACACCAAAATATGTCCAAAATAAGCCCAATTAATTTCTATGGGCTTAATATGCAGACCTAGGCGTGTCACCTGCCTTCCTGCCTTTGGGACAAAAACTCCCATTGTTAGTGCAGAGACATGAGCATCTCGTCATTATACACAGATCTCTGCTTCATCCCCAGGCTATTGCGCACAGAGCATATAAGCCTTGGATATTATCAACCACTCAATGTGGTAAGAGGTGAGAGGTGTTGTTGATTCTTTCTGCCCAGAGGCCAAATGCAAGCACTCCAGCAATCACTGACTGGAAATGAGGATGCTGCTCTCAGATGCAGGATAGGCCATGTATATGGTCATATGCAGCAGTGTGTAGGAGGGAGATTCTGAGATGTGAGAAGTATGCAGGGCATGGGACAAAGGAATGTCTAGTATCGGTGGAAAAATCTGTGTGTCAATTGGGTGCCCATGTTGTTGGGGATCAGAAGTCCCCGGTGCGAGAGAGACAGGTTGAGGTTGCCAGGGTCCGAGTAGAACAGAAGGTGTCATATGCGTGAGGCAGTGATGAGAATAGAGGATGATGGGTCAAGGGTGAATAGTTGGTCTAAGCCAATACAGAGTGAAACACATTTTTACTTCAGTGAGGTTGGCTTCTTAGCATTCATTGCCATAGTTATCACCTGTACCTCAGAAATGGAATGTAAATCACAGAATTATAGACGTTGTGATGGAAGCTGCAGAGAAGTATGTGGATGCCTGATGAAGACCTAAGGGTCGAAACGCTGTAAATAAATATAACCTGGGAGCATGAGCAGCAGTGTGCAGCGTTTTCCTTTCTGTTTTCCAAGTATGTGGGTGTACAATGTTTTACTGCAGAAGAGTTATAAGGTACCTTTCCATCGACACAGCTCCATCATACATTACCATGTGCCTGTCCTCCCCAATTAAGGCGCCACCCACCTGTGTTGTAGGGTTTTTGAATCACAAAAGGTAACATGATCGACCACACACTCCCGCACAGTAGGTGGCGGAATGCACAAACAAAATGTGCAAGCACCATGATATTAAAGAAGAAGAAGTACCACTTAAAGTTGTCCTGGTTGATGCATGCAATGTCTGAGCAGGGGAACGCAACCCTAGTATGTTTGGAGAACAGCGCCGCAAGGTTTGGCCAGTGTATTTCTACCAAAGCGCGCACACAGGAATTGTATGAAATTGGTAACTACAAAACGTTACCTTCGATTCGCTGTGGAAATCGAGCAGTTGAAGGGATAAGTACGGTAAGAGTAACACACGTTTTGTAAACAGGGCGAAATTGGTCTGTAATTTGTTAAACTCATGCACTTGGACGGGGAAAAGGACTACTTCACTCGCAAACAACTTTTTGGCCAACATGTATGCTGTATCATGATACACATTGTGTTGGCTTGCTCATGCCAAGCCTGGGCGAAGTTATCTTGGCTAAGTCAAGTACCACTGTCAACATTTCAGTAATACAATGCGCAACGTTCTGCCAAGCTTGTGGATGTCATGACAATGGGTACAAAGTATTTGCAATTAGTAATACAGATAAAAGGGCCAATCCACCAATGGAGTACATTTTGGGTAATGTAACTTATAAAAAAACGAATTACACCTAATTTGTGTTCTATAACGAGTACATGTTCAACTTCATAAACATGTTGTCTCACATCAACGTGGTTTAAAAAAACGTGACTAGTAAGTGCCAAGTAACGGTTTTCATCTTAAATTAGACAAATTCTGTTACATGGGGAATGTAAGTGTGTGTGCAACAGGGAGGGGCAATTGGATGCAGACTTCAGAAATGAAAGGCTAGACATGTTAACAATTTAAGTTATCTATGAGTAAAGGTGTTATGCTCAGTTTCCCACCACAAAACACTGGGGGGACAGAAGCTTGTAAGTTACCAGCAACCGTACAACACTACATGACCAAAAGTATGTGGACACCTGCTAATTGAACATTCCATTCCAAACTCATGGGCATTAATATAAATTTAGTCTCCCCTTTGCTGCTATAACAGCCTCCACTCTTCTGGGAAGGCTTTTCCCTAGATGTTGGGAAATTGCTGCAGGGACTTGCTTCAATTCAGCCACAAGTATTAGTGAGGTTGCGTGATTAGGCCTGGCTTGAAGTCAGCAGTCCAAAGGTGTTCGATGTGGTTGAGGTCAGGCCAGTTAAGTTCTTTCACACCGATGTAGACACTGTTTCTATTTGGACCTTATTTTGTGCACGGGGACATTGTCTTGCTGAAACAGGAAAGGCCCTTCCACAAAGTTGGAAGCACAGAATCATCTAGAATGTCATTGTATGCTGTAGTGTTAAGATTTCCTTTCACTGGAACTAAGGGGCCTAGCCTGAACAATGAAAACAGCCCCACACCATTATTACTCCTCCATCTAACTTTACAGTTGGCACTATGCATTGGGGAAGGGAGTGTTCTCCTTGCATCTGCTAAACCCAGATTTGTTCGTTGGCCTGCCAGATGGTGAAGTGTGATTCATCATTCCAGAGAACGCGTTTCCACTGCTCCAGTCCATTGCGGTGAGCTTTACACCACTCCAGCCGACGCTTGGCATTGCACATTGTGATCTTAGGCTTGTGTGCGGCTACTTGGCCATGGAAACCCATTTCATTAAGCTCCCAACGTACAGTTCTTGTGCTGAAGTTGCTTCCAGAGGCAGTTTGGAACTCTGTAGTGAGTGTTGCAACCAGCCAGAAATTTGACGAACTGACTTGTTGGAAAGGTGGCATCCTATGACGCATTGAAAGTCACTGAGCTCTTCAGTAAGGCCATTCTACTGCCAATGTTTGTCTATGGAAATTGCGTGGCTGAAATGGCCAACTCCTAATTTGAAGGGGTGTCCACATACTTTTAGATATATAGTGTAGGTCTAATAGACACCTGGATTCAGGATATGGTGCATATACATTGGAAATATAAATGGGTTATGTCCACTGAAATCTAGTGCAGGGATGGGCTACTTTGATAAGGGTGGGTGCCACAATTTCTGAACTCATTAAGTGGCTGCAGTGGCTCGTGGGTCTGCTTACCCATTTCCACAAATGCAGTCAACTGATTTGTGAAATCAATCCATTTGTGCAGTTAAACTGCTTAACTCTCCTTTTGGGTGCCCAAAGTGAGATTTGGTTGGTTGGTTTTTTTAAAAAGTACATTTTCTGTAATTCTACACTTTTTGCCATGGGGCATAGACAATGTTATTTTTTTATAACATTTCCTACAGTTTTGCCATGACTGTTGACGTGTTACTATGAGGGTGACTAACAAAATCAATGGGGGGGGCCCCTGGAGGTCACGGCCCCTGGGCACGTGTTTAGATAGCTGGCTAGACTGTAAATTAGTCTCAAAATTGTTAGTGACTGACAACTAAACTGCTGGTGCACAACCAAATTTAGAAACTGCACTTTGTGTATTCTACTATTGTAGCTCTCAAAAGTAAGTTGAGTCCTCGACTGAGTACCTAAGGGTACTCGGCAGTGAGTGTTGCAACATGGCAGACCCTGCTCTAGGAGGACTAATGCCCTTGGCCATGTATTGGTGATAGTCAGTATTACCATGGCATTACCCACCTCATTCACAACTTATGACAGGCTGGTGTTTTCTACAGCACACGGGAACACATTGCATTAGATGAGAAGAGGTATGTGTGCGCCCGTGTGTTTATGCTGTACTGTATGCAGTTGCTCACACCCATGCATTCTGTGAACAAAAATAAACACAGTTGACCCTCGGCTTTGCGTTCTTTCTGCCACACAAATGCAGCTGATTTTTATTGTAAAACATTGTGTAGAACCAAAGACAAAGGGAGGAAAGTGGCCCATTATGTTAGAATGAATTTGGTTGGTTTAAGATTATGTTCCTCATTAACATAGCGATTTGTATTTTAGTGAGTTCCCAATACTAAATTGATGTAAGCACATTTTCTGAGAGGATGAAATTTGTTGTGTTGGCAATAGTGATGCTGACTAACTGCTGACTGGGTCCCAGAGGGTGGTGGCCTGTGTATATATAGGGAAGAGAATCTCCACTAGCAGTTCATCTGCTGACAGAGGTGAATGCAGCTAACTAGGAAGGTCAACAACTGTTTACGTATGTTACTGCACCAGATATGAGACGGCTATAAACCATTCTTTTGCATGAGATAAAGGTTTATTATTGTTCAAACTTCCATGGCTACTGAAATGGTATCACTATAAAATATAAAACATCATTGTGAACTGTGTAGATTTCTCAATTGCTCTGTAAGCTTTCACAAGGTCCAGAAAGGTAGATTAGCAGGCCACTCGTGTTGTATTTTTGTCAGGATGTATTGGAGTTAACAGAGCCTACCATAGGAAAATGGGAGGGCTTCTTCTGATGGTGATTGTGGATCATCAGTCTCCCAAGTTAAACTATAATGTGGCCACCAATATGCTGACATCCCTAGTTATTCAGAAACGCTCAACGTGCGCTCTGCCTCTCCCCTCCTAATGGCTATTTCTTGCGTACCTAAGAATGCTTCAGTAGAACACGTTTTTGGTTGGAGGGAGGAATTCGCTCAAAGTGATTCCAACGATGGCTATCCTCCACAATTTTTGTAGTATGAATGCTGCTGTTTACTTGAATAACTTTTTATAGTTAGTCTTTGGTGTGGACGGCCCTGTAAGAAGTCACATCACGTAGCCCAGAGGCTTGTTCCTTATTTCACATGACCCAAGGAAGATTCTCTCTGCCAGGGTCATGCTGGTATAGCATTTCTCAAAAGTGCTGGCTAATGATAATCTTGACAAGAATTTGCATTGTACAGTATATGCAGCACATTAACATTTGCATCTTCAGGAATGTCATGCTACACATTCTAAGGGATGTAATTTGCCTCTATCAGACGGTGATATGTGAATGAAGAAGCAGAGTTTCTGCATACTTTGCATGTAGGCTTATAACAATACTAAATGGCATGTGAATGTCTTAGACAAACACTTTTGTGATGCAATTTACTAACTTGATTTGATTCAGTTGACCACAACCCTGTTGATAACTGCAAGGTGTTGCCATCGAGGCCTCAATAACCCAATAATGATGTCAAGGTTACTTCAGAAATCTGTCCCTATAGTCAGGCAACTCCTCATATATTATCTCAGGTCAGGTTTGGGAGGAATGTGACAGAATAACACAACAAAAGTTAATCATTTACAAAGCATGTTAGTCTCGGCCTCTGTCTGTCGCAATAAACTAGTGTTTCTTTGATTTGAAGACATTGGGGGCTTAGTCCAAAGCCAGTGTGTGGGGGGGCATCCTTCTCCGTCAAAGAATTTCAACAGCAAAATGCATGAATTTTGTGCACTTTGAGATTTTATTTTGTTCAGGTAATTTGCACCTTTCCATCTGCCATAGCAGACACTGCCAGTAGTCCATTACAGTAGCTACTGTGGATCTCTATTCTGGAACACTGTCATTTTCTACATGTTTTATCCCAGGTTCCCAGAACATTCCCTTATTAAAACTCAGAAAATTAAAACTTGTAAAATTCTCGTGTGTGCACCCCTTTAAGATATCGTGGCTCTAGAAAAAATGGGAATCTCCTCAAACCCAAAGGAAATAGTACACATCAATCCATATATACACTGCTCAAAAAAAATAAAGGGAACACTAAAATAACACATCCTAGATCTGAATGAAATTCTTATTAAATACTTTTTTCTTTTTACATAGTTGAATGTGCTGACAACAAAATCACACAAATTATCAATGGAAATCAAATGTATCAACCCATGGAGGTCTGGATTTGGAGTCTCACTCAAAATTAAAGTGGAAAACCACACTACAAGCTGATCCAACTTTGATGTAATGTCCTTAAAACAAGTCAAAATGAGGCTCAGTAGTGTGTTTCCTCCACGTGCCTGTATGACCTCCCTACAACGCCTGGGCCAACTCCTGGACAGTCTGTGGTGCAACGTGGCGTTGGTGGATGGAGCGAGACATGATGTCCCAGATGTGCTCAATTGGATTCAGGTCTGGGGAACGGGCGGGCCAGTCCATAGCATCAATGCCTTCCTCTTGCAGGAACTGCTGACACATTCCAGCCACAGGAGGTCTAGCATTGTCTTGCATTAGGAGGAACCCAGGGCCAACCGCACCAGCATATGGTCTCACAAGGGGTCTGAGGATCTCATCTCGGTACCTAATGGCAGTCAGGCTACATCTGGCGAGCACATGGAGGGCTGTGCGGCCCCCCAAAGAAATGCCACCCCACACCAGGACTGACCCACCGCCAAACCGGTCATGCTGGAGGATGTTGCAGGCAGCAGAACGTTCTCCAAGGCGTCTCCAGACTGTCACGTCTGTCACATGTGCTCAGTGTGAACCTGCATTCATCTGTGAAGAGCACAGGGCGCCAGTGGTGATTTTGCCAATCTTGGTGTTCTCGGGCAAATGCCAAATGTCCTGCACGGTGTTGGGCTGTAAGCACAACCCCCACCTGTGGATGTCGGGCCCTCATACCACCCTCATGGAGTCTGTTTCTGACCATTTGAGCAGACACATGCACATTTGTGGCCTGCTGGAGGTCATTTTGCAGGGCTCTGGCAGTGCTCCTCCTGCTCCTCCTTGCACAAAGGCAGAGGTAGCAGTCCTGCTGCTGGGTTGTTGCCCTCCTACGGCCTCCTCCACGTCTCCTGATGTACTGGCCTGTCTCCTGGTAGCGCCTCCATGCTCTGGAGCCTACGCTGACAGACACAGCAAACCTTCTTGCCACATCTCGCATTGATGTGCCATCCTGGATGAGCTGCACTACCTGAGCCACTTGTGTGGGTTGTAGACTCCGTCTCATGCTACCACTAGAGTGAAAGCACCACCAGCGTTCAAAAGTGACCAAAACATCAGCCAGGAAGCATAGGAACTGAGAAGTGGTCTGTGGTCCCCACCTGCAGAACCACTCCTTTATTGGGGGGTGTCTTGCTAAATGCCTATAATTTCCACCTGTTGTCTATTCCATTTGCACAACAGCATGTGACATTTATTGTCAATCAGTGTTGCTTCCTAAGTAGACAGTTTGATTTCACAGAAGTGTGATTGACTTGGAGTTACATTGTGTTTAAGTGTTCCCTTTATTTTTTTTGAGCTGTGTGTATGTGTATGTGTGTGTGTGTGTGTGTGTGTATATATATATATATATATATTTTTTAAATATACAATCAACTAATAGTTCTACACTTTGTTGCGTGTGGGTATTTGCAACGCCTAGGTTAACAACATTTCCAGTCCTTTTCAATTTCGTTAGAATATGCCTCGATCTCACTCATTCCCTCCAAGATTACAGCCCACTCCTTTTCCCAGAAAACAACACAACCACTTGGTCAGCATTCATTATACTACACCGATTCAGAAACCCAAACTACAAACAAAACCTAATGATAATTCCATTGTACTCCCTCCAATCATTAGTTTTAAACTTCCTCAATAGTTAATGTACTTAATTGAACATGCGCTACCCTTGGATACCATACTGTACTTCCAATCTATGGAAATCCCCCAATTAGGGTACAGTATTGTATCCAAGGGTAGCGCATGTTCAATTAAGTACATATAAACACAACTTTTGCGATGAAATAAACTGAACTATTCTGACCTGAATCCCTTACAGCCAAATATAGCCCGGCGAGCACAACTAACTCACCTATTCTTCCCAGTAGGCGAAAACATAACCCCCTACTCAAACAACGTTCTGCCTTACCTCTATTGTAAGAGTAAAACTTTCCCTTCTCTTTTGGCTTCACCCTTATGAAATGTCCAAGACTTAAAAGTAATATGCAAATCGCCAAATTTATAACATACATCAGTCAACCCTTTAGAATAAAAAAAACTTTTCGGTGTGCACAACTCTATCTGCATTAGATTTAGGTAACTGTTCTGTGATTCAGTTATTTAAATGCGACTCCTATTCTCAATAAAATATTCCAGCAGACCATTTAGGCAACAGACAACGTATTACATCGAAATCACCTCGCTATTATTTTTAATGAATTAGTCTTTCAATTGAACCTAAACAATTTATTAACATTCAGTTTATATCTTAAACACTAACAACCGTATATTTCCAGGCAACATACCAATAGTTGAATTTCAATCCGAAATCCAGATTTGAGTCTATTGGTGCATAGGCTGGGAAACGAACCCGAGTCTCCCGCATTGTAGGCAAGAATTCTACCACCAAACTACCAACGCTATTGTAATGGTGGAGACTCCTCGCAAATAACACTATTTATAATTGTTTATAGTCCTTCAGGCACATATTACTGAGACAATTCTCAGAAAATAGCCCTAATTTAAAGGTCCAAGCATTTCTCTTGCGATAATTCTCATGACTCTCTTTCTCTCTCTGTTCCCTTATCTTCTCTTTTATTTTATTTTCCTTGACTTTTGTCACTATCTCTCTATCTCTCTAGTTTTTCCCCTGTTGAAACTTTCTCTCACCCTTTCTCTGCACTTGCCTTCCTGCCTTTTTCAGGCTTCAGACTAGAGGTCGACCGATTAATCGGAATGGGAGATTAATTAGGGCCGATATCAAGTTTTCGTAACAATCAGAAATCTGTATTTTTGGACACTGATTTTAAAAAAATATATATTTTTAAATTTTTTTTATACATCTTTATTTAACTAGGCAAGTCAGTTAAGAACACATTATTATTTTCAATGACTGCCTAGGAACGGTGGGTTAACTGGCTTGTTCAGGGGCAGATCGACAGATTTTTACCTTGTCAGCTCAGGGATTCAATCTTGCAACCTTATGGTTAACTAGTCCAATGCTCTAACCACCTGCCTCAGGAGGAGCCTGCCTGTTACGCAACTGCAGTAAGAAGCCAAGGTAAGTTGCTAGCTAGCATTAAACATATTTTAAAAAATCAATCATAATCACTAGTTAACTACACATGGTTGATGATCTTACTAGTTTATCTAGCTGTCCTGCGTTGCATATAATCAGTGTGCATATGTGAAAAAGGACTGTCGTTCAAGCCTATCAACTCCCGAGATTAGGCTGGTGTAACTGATGTGAAATGGCTAGCAAGTTAGCGGGGTGCGCGCTAATAGCGTTTCAATTGGTGACGTCACTCGCTCTGAGGCTTGAAGTAGTTGTTCACCTTGCTCTGCAAGGGCCGTGTCTTTTGTGGAGCGATGGTTAACGATGCTTCAAGGGTGGCTGTTGTCGATGTGTTCCTGGTTTGAGCCCAGGTAGAGGCGAGGAGAGGGACGGAAGCTATACTGTTACACTGGCAATACTAAAGTGCCTATAAGAACATCCAATAGTATATGAAATACAAATGGTATAGAGCGAAATAGTCCTATAACTAACCTACAACCTAAAACTTCTTACCTTGGAATTTTGAAGACTCGTGTTAAATGGAACCACCAGCTTTCATATGTTCTGGTGTCCTGAGCAATAAATTTAAACGTTAGTTTTTTTAACATGGCACATATTGCACTTTTACTTTCTTCTCCAACACTGTTTTTGCATTATTTAACAACCGTTCCACAGGTGCATCTTCATTAATTGTTTATGGTTCCTTGAACAAACATGGGAAACGGTTTTTAAACCCTTTACAGTGAAGTTATTTGGATTATCTTTGAAAGACCGGGTCCTGAAAAAGGGATTTTATAGTTTATATTAATATGGGCTATTTTCAGCCCTTTCCTGGGTAGCTTATCAGAGACAATCTGGAAAATAGCAAACGAATCTAGATAATTTACATTCAGCAGTCCTGTAATCAATTAGTGTGTGTGCTGCGGGTGTGAAGCTACGAAATGTCATTTAGTCAGTTCTACCACCTCAACATTGCCAATTTTTAAACGGGGTTCATGTAAAGTTCCGTTTCAGTCCACATGGGGGCACTCTGTCACTGTCAAGATACTTGCTTCAGTCAAAATCTTCTGTCTCGGCTAGCTAGCCAGCAAAGCTAGCTACAGAAACACAACCCATCAAATACACTTGCTGGTAATGAACACTTTTTCTAATACCATGACTTATGTCAATGTCCTTAGCTTGCCCGTTCACTAAATATACTGTTAAATAACTGACACCCAATAGGTTAAAGAGCGACTGCCTTTCAAAAGGAAAAATGTAATCCCTTAAATGGTCTGTCATTGCTATGAGTCAGTTATTCTAGTGTAAACTTGACCGTGTAAATAGGATAATTCTGGTCATAAAGACTTGTCTTTATGACAGCTGCGGTGATTGCTCTCTATCCAATAGCATAGACATGGTCCGCAGCTTTGACTGTTTACATAAGACAACACCTCACTTTTTTTATATAACTTGAGAAATACTGCCCCAAGCACCTTTAGTTGTAGCAACTGAAACATCCTCTGCAAAAACGTCAATTAATTACTCAAGAATTCTGTAATTTTGTATCTTAGATTCATTCTGGGGATTTTGAGGAAGTGAAATATAGGCTTCCACATCTCCAGTGTCTCATGGGGGATAAATATCATGAATCACACCTCCAAGACTGAATTCTTGTGTTTTTCCTGTTGCTCATTAGTAAAAAAAAAAAAACACTTGCTTATTGGCCTGTTCAGTGGATCTCTAAGGATGCTGAGCGCTAATGCTAGCTTATTAATATTAGCCAACCCTTATGCTGATGGAGACTAGTGTTTGCTACCACTGACTTTGCAGTAACTGCTGCTGCTCCTGCTGCACTTTGATTTTCTGGTTCTACCCTCTTCCACCACATTTGCAGCTGCCTGCTTGTGCTCAACCTGCTTTCTTTTTTTGCTTCCCTTTCGGAAGAAATTCTAATAATCCATATTTGCTCTGTGCTATACTGCAGACTGACTGTGACAGGGATTTTGCTGAATTATGACATTGACATCTAAGCGGTGCTGTGGTAGAGGTGTCAAGGGACCATGAGCGTTCCACTGCCTTGTGAAATCTTGACCAATCACATCAGCGCCCTCATCACTCCAGGAGCTTCTTGCAGGTTTCCACTTGATAACACAGCCACAAAGTCAAAATTGGGGGGGGGGGGGGGGGGATTGCTTTTTGATCTTTAATTCAAGGTTAGCAGTGTGGTTTGGTTTAAAATCTTTTTTTATTATTATTATTTTTTTTTTTAAGAAGATGCATTGTAGAAATGGGCAGGGTTTAGCCATAATTAAGACTTTGGCTGTAACTAGTGACAACCCTACCACTGCCTAGAGCAGTTTCTTTTTGTCCTAAAGATTTCAAACTTTTTTAATATACTGCATAATGCAAGTGATGTGTGCTAATGGAAACTCCTATCCTATGGCTGGTGGCCCCTTCTTAATACACACAAACTGTTGAGCATGGAAAAACCCAGCGGTGTTGCAGTTCTCGACAAAAAAACGGTGCACCTGGTGACTACCATACCCTGTTCACAGGCACGTAAATCTTTCCTTGCCAATTCACACTTTTGAATGGCACACATACACAATCCGTGTCTCAATTGTCTCAAGGTTTAAATGCTATTTTAACTTGTCTCAACCCCCTTCATCTACCCTGATGGAAGTGGATTTACCAAATGACATCAATATGGGATCAAAGCTTTCACCTGGTCAGTCCATGTCATGGAAAGAGCAGGTCTTAATGTGTTGTATTTACACTACCGTTCAAACGTTTGGGGTCACTTAATATCTTTTTTTTTTTTTTTTTTTTTTAAAGAAAAGCTTACAGGCTCAAAATGGCCAGAAACAAACACCTTTTCTGAAACTCATCAGTCTATTCTTGTTCTGAGAAATGAAGGCTATTCCATGTGAGAAATTACCAAGAAACTGAAGATCTCGTACAACGCTGTGTACTTCTCCCTTCACAGAACAGCGAAAAATGTCTCTAACCAGAATAGAAAGAGTGGGAGGCCCTGGTGCCCAACTGAGCAAGAGGACAATTACATTGGTGTCTAGTTTGAGAAATGCACGCCTCACAAGTCCTCAACTGGCAGCTTCATTAAACAGTACCAGCAAAACACCAGTCTCAACGTCAACAGTGAAGAGGTGACTCCGGGATGCTGGCCTTCTAGGCAGAGTTGCAAAGAAAAAGCCATATCTCAGACTGGCCAATAAAAATAAAATATTAAGATGGGCAAAAGAACACAGAGGAACTCTGCCTAGAAGGCCAGCATCCTGGAGTCGCCTCTTCACTGTTGACGTTGAGCCTGGTGTTTTATCAGGCAGTTGTCCTTTGAAAATGGATACCTTGCTTTTACTACCTCCAACTTTCCTGTCTTCCAATCATATTTTGTAGTTACTCTGAATCCAATCAATACATAATTTAGACTTATTTTTAAATGTTCTTTCTGTTGTTGTCGGTCTGTTTTCACGTGTCACAACCCAAACATTGCACCCTTTTTTCTTTAGCTCCCTTTTTTTTGTTGGTTGCTATGGCAGCCAAGGCATCGAAAGGGAAGTGGGGGGCCCTGAAGGAGCACCTGACTAGCAGCCCCCCCGACCGAGATGCTCACCTTGAGGCCAACTTGGAGAACTCAGTTCCAGAGCTATGCATACGACTGCTACAGGTACCCACAGTGGTCAACTACTCAGGGGTGTGGCGGCGTCTAGAGGGGAGTGACCAGGAATGGATGGTGCAGTTCCTGGAGCTCAATGGACTGGATCTGCTGATGGAGGCTCTGGAGAGGCTGTCTGGCCGGGGTTGTGCCCGCATCGCTGACGCCCTCCTCCAGCTCACTTGTGTGGCCTGTGTGAAGGCAGTGATGAACTCCTCAGCTGGGCTGCACTTTATACTGGACAATGAGGGCTACGTCAGGACCCTGTCACAAGGTGAGAAAGAAGGCTAGTAAGCAGGGAGGTGAACAGGCCTGTTTGTCTGTCTGTCCGTTGGGACATAATCTCTGTTTTGATTGGCAGCCCTGGACACGTCCAACACCATGGTAAAGATGCAGGTGTTTGAGCTGCTGGCGGCCCTCGCCTTGTTTAACCCACAGGGACACCACCTGGCCATGGATGCCCTGGAGCACTATAAAGTAAGGCCATCTTTTTTTCATACAGCATAACATCATAAATGTACATAGAAAAATGATAATTATACTCATTGTTCACTTTCAAAGAAATTGCCAGATTGAAGCAGCGTTGATAACCCATGTGTTCATGCAAAGTATTAAAAGGAGGCTTATGGAAATATGTTTTCCCTCTAAGGGACGGGAAACATATTTTTAGAAAATACTTATATTTGTGATTTAGGGATGATACCCATAAGTAATCTTTATAACTGTCTCTGACAGAGTGTGAATATGCAGCAGTACCGCTTCAGCGTCATCATGAATGAGCTGCATGCGACTGACAATGTTCCGTACATGGTCGTCCTCATGAGTGTGGTCAATGTGATCATCTTCGGGGTAGAAGACCTGAGGAAGAGGGACAAACTACGCAAAGAGTTCATCGGTATCACTCTTAAGCTTTTTCAAAACTCGTGTAATAGAGAAACACCGGTATTGGTGTGAATAGGAGATGAAGCCCCTCATTGTCTCTTGAGAAAGGTTTCAATTGCCATGTGTACAGTACCAGTCAAAGGTTTGGACTCAACTACTCATTCCAGGTTTTTTCTTAATTTTTACTGTTTTCTGCATTGTAGAATAGTGAAGACATCAAAACGATGAAATAACACTTATGGAATCATGTAATAATCAAAAAAAAGTGTTAAACAAATACAAATATTTTGAGATTCTTCAAAGTAGCAACCCTTTGCCTTGACGACAGCTTTGCACACTTGGCATTCTCTCAACCAGCTTCATGAGGTAGTCACCTGGAATGCATTTCAATTAACAGGTGTGCCTTGTTAAACATATTTGTGGAATGTATTTTCTTCTTGCACTTGAACCAATCAGTTGTGACAAGGTAGGGTTGGTATACAGAAGATGGCCCTATTTGGTAAAAGACCAAGTCCATATTATGGCAAGAACAGCTCAAATAAGCAAAGAGAAACGACTGTCCATTACTTTAACACATGAAGGTCAGTCAATTCAGAAGAATTTCTCAAGTACTTTGAAAGTTTCTTGAAGTGCAGTCACAAAAACCATCCAGCACTATGATGAAACTGGCTCTCGTGAGGACCGCCACAGGAAATGTAGACAGTTACCTCTGCTGCAGAGGATACATTCATTAGAGTTAGCAGCCTCAAATTGCAGCCCAAATAAATGCTTAGAGTTCAAGTAACAGACACAACTCAACATTAACTGTTCAGAGGAGACCCTGTGAATCATGGTTGAATTGCTGCAAAGAAACCACTACTAAAGGACACCAATAATAACAAAAGACATGCTTGGATCAAGAAACTTCAGCAATGGACCTTACACTAGTGGAAATCTGTCCTTTTGGTCTGAGTCCAAATTCAAGATTTTTGGTTCCAACCACTATGTCTTTGTGACTCCGAGTAGGTGAACGGATTATCTCTGCATGTGTATTCCCCCCCCCCCCCCCCCCCCCCCCGTAAAGCATGGAGGTGTTATGGTCTGGGGGTGCTTTGCTGGTGACACTGTCTGTGATCAGCATGGCTACCACAATATTCTGCAGTGATACGCCATCCCATCTGGTTTGGGCTTATTTGTTTTTCATCAGGACAATGACTCAGCACACCTCCAAGCTGTGTAAGGGCTATTTAACCAAGAATGTGCGTGATGGAGTGCTCCATCAGATGACCTGGCCTCCACAATCACCCATCCTCAACCCAATTGAGATGGTTTGGGATGAGTTGGACCGCAGAGTGAAGGAAAAGCAGCCGACAAGTGCTCAGCATATGTGGGAACTCCTTCAAGACGGTTGGAAAAGCATTCCAGGTGAAGCTGGTTGAGAGAATGTCAATTGTGTGCAAAGCTGTCAAGGCAAAGGGTGGCTATTTTGAAGAATCTCTAATAAAATATATTTTGATTTAACAATACTTTTTTTTTTTTTTTTTAATTACTACATGATTCCATGAGTTTTGATGTATTCACTATTCTACAATGTAGAAAATATAATTGGAAACCTTTTGAATGAGTAGCTGTCATACCTTTTGACTGGTACTGTATGTCTAATTGACGTGGAAACAGTCGAGGCTTAAGGAGTGTCTGAACTCTTACAAGCTAGAATCCATAGTTGCTACATACATTTTTGGACTTAATAATGAGATATACCCATATTAATTATTGAAGAACATAGCTTAGAAATGCCTCATGAGCTTAGTTTAACTGTCGTACCCCATCAGAACCCAAAATATAAGTTTGTTTTTTACACCAATGTTTGTCAAACACTGTATAGCCTCAACATGGATAGTCATAATTTTTGTTATCATGGATGGTCAGTTTCTGTTTCCATAACTCTATGAATTTCTGTGGATACAGTTCTCCATGCCTTTCCTCAGCTTTTTACCAAAAGAGGCTGCTCTATTTTTGTTTGAATTAAGGACTCTAGCTTTAAAGATCAACCTTGCACAAATTGATTACTAGTATCAATAAGTACCACACCAGTGCTTACTTGGTGTTGTGTGACGTATGTTGCAAAAATAAATCCGAATGATGAAGATATTGCAATCGTTATAAGCAATGACTTGAATACAGGAAGTGGAGATGGACATATCAAACTGGTTACAAATGTTGAACCTAGCTGTGCCATTATTTGTCTCCCAGGGCTTCAATTACTACAATTACTTCCAAAACTTAGGTAAGTTAAGTTTTTATTTTTTTACCCCCCCATTATTTTCGATCATTTAAAGTATTTCACAGGTTCGGAACTTTTTGTAAATTAGCAAATGCTTTGTTCTGCGCTGTACACATTTTCTGTCACACTGCGACTTGTTTTATCCTGTGGAAATACATATTTGGGTGTGTTACAGAGAGACCGAGGATGTGGACCTGAACATCCAGTGTGAGGCCTTTGAGGACACCATGGCAGAGGATGAGGAGGAGATGGAGAGGGTGTACGGGGGCATCGACATGAGCAGTCACCAGGAAGTCTTCACCACACTCTTCACCAAAGTAAGCACCAATAGTCTATTTGTAAATGGAAATCCACCACAGATAATACAAATAATATAACGTTCTCTCCCCCTCACTCCAGTTGAGTAGCTCCCCTGCATCGGTGCAGCTGCTGTCGATCCTGCAGGCTCTGTTGTTGGTAGGTCCGGAGCAGAGCGAGGTGTGGCTGGCCCTGGAGGCCCTGGCAGACCGCGCTACTTTGCTAGCACAGGACCGTGAGTCTCGCATCAATCACCTTCTCATGGTCCATAAACATTGTGTGGCCGTGTACGCTGACATGCTATGGCCGGTTTGTCTGTGCGTGTGTGTTCTTTAGCTGATGTTGACTCCACCAAGCGCCTGATGGAACGTCTGGTGTCCTCCAAGGGTCAGCAAGGGTCACCTAAGGTCAAGACCACAGACCGGGGCGTTCAGATTGACCGATCAATCTGTCCATCAGGTCTATCAGATGTCCTCATTAAAGAATCTACCACCCCTGTTGCCACTTCACCTCCTCCTCATCTACCACCACCCCTACCAAGCATGAGAACTTTTGTCCCACCACTTCCTGGCTTCTCTGGGATGCCTCCCCCTGGCCTCCCTCCTCCGCCACCACCTCTACCACAGATGGGACATGGAGGTCCACCGCCTCCCCCACCCCTGCCAGGCATGATGGGTCCACCGCCTCCCCCACCAGGCATGATGGGTCCACCGCCTCCCCCACCCCTGCCAGGCATGATGGGTCCACCGCCTCCCCCACCCCTGCCAGGCATGATGGGTCCACCGCCTCCCCCACCCCTGCCAGGCATGATGGGTCCACCGCCTCCCCCACCCCCGCCAGGCATGATGGGTCCACCGCCTCCCCCACCCCTGCCAGGCATGATGGGTCCACCGCCTCCCCCACCCCTGCCAGGCATGATGGGTCCACCGCCTCCCCCACCCCTGCCAGGCATGATGGGTCCACCGCCTCCCCCACCCCTGCCAGGCATGATGGGTCTACCGCCTCCCCCACCCCTGCCAGGCATGATGGGTCCACCTCCTCCCCTTGGTGGCGATGAAATTATAGTGGCCCAGAGTGTGCAGATGCGATCCTGCTACGCCTCTTCACCCAAGGTGGGCCGCTGCCCCACACTGCGTATGAAGAAGCTCAACTGGCAGAAGCTGCCATCCAGAGTGGTGACTGGTAAGGGACCTGTCAGAATGTCACCTTTGAATTAAACTGACACATACAGCTGACCTTGATAAGTGCCCATTGGATTAATTCAAACTCTATGTAATTTATGAGTCAATTAAAACACTGTCCATTATTTTCTCTTGCTAAAGATAGTCACTCCATGTGGACCTCGGTACAGGTAGATTCTCTGGAGCCTGACTACTCCAGTATTGAGGAGCTTTTCTGTCTGCCAGTGACTGACTCAAAAGCCAAAGGCAGCACCCCTGCAGTCAAACAGGAGCCCAAAGAGGTAGATGTGGTCTTACCCTATCTCATTGTAGTCTTTGAAAGGGTCTTCTAATCGTACTCTCTCCACTGCGATCGTTGTCATTTTCCTTACCCCATCCCCTGTTTTAATTTCAAGCTTCATGCTTTTTCTCCATCTACAGATTTCTTTCATTGATGCCAAGAAAAATCTTAACCTGAACATATTCTTGAAACAATTCAGATGGTGAGTATTTTCAGAGAAGGTAATATGAAGAAGAGAACCTTAGTAGAGGAAGCATCTTAAGACTATTTACAGTAGGAGAGTTAAAAATACATGTTGTCCCCTACCAGCTCGCATAAGGACTTTGTGGCCATGATTCAAAAAGGTGACCGGTCCAAGTTTGATGTGGAGGTGCTGAAACAGCTGCAAAAGCTACAGCCAGAAAAGCATGAGGTGCGTGCCGGCCACAGGAACCCCTGCCAAGTCGATGGTTAAGCCGAAGTGGCTATACTGTATTTTTAGATCTATATACATTTTCAGTTTTGATAGATGTAGTGTTGGAAACCAAATGTTTGTCAGATTATGGTCATAGAAAAATGATATTATTTCCACCACAGATTGAGAACCTGAAGTCCTACCAGGGAGAGCGGGAGAAGTTAGCTGGTGTGGATCAGTTTTATCTCCAGCTCCTAGCTGTTCCATGGTAAAGTTTTTGACAGCGTTCAATAAGCTAGGACTGATTCGCCCTAGATGTTGACCTTGGTCCTGTGTATGTATTTTACCCCCAGCTACGCGCTGAGGATCGAGTGCATGTTGCTGTGTGAGGAAATCAGCTCAGTGTTACAGATGATGCAGCCTAAAGTTAAGCTGCTGGACGAGGCCTGTGAGAGTAAGTCGAGGCATCAGGCTAGCGGCTCTACCACCTTCATCTCCCCGACCGCTAATTAAACGTCCTTTTTATTTTATTCTCTTTAATGTGTTATTTGTATCCTGCAAGGTCTGAGAGTGAGCACTCGACTGCCAAGCTTCTGCATGCTCATTCTGGACGTTGGAAACTTCCTCAACTATGTAAGAATACCTAATGTGATACCATACAATACATATAACCAAACACACACACAATAGGGTCTCACAACAACGTTTTTAGTGAGGGAACGACGACTCCTGACGCTGGTCTGTCTAACTTTGTTCTACAGGGAAGCCACACAGGGAACGCTGAGGGCTTCAAGATCAGCACACTGTTGAAACTCACTGAAACCAAGGCCAATAAAAGTCGCATCACGCTGCTCCACCACATCCTAGAGGAGGCTGAGCAGAACCATGATGACCTGTTGAACCTTCCAGATGATCTAGAGATCTGTGAGAAGGCTGCTCGGTAATGGGGGGGGGGAAGCTGTATACAACTTTTGCAATTTTTCAGTGGTGCCAACATTGTAGAGTAATCAAAGCTTGACATGGGAGGCTATGCTAATCTTACCAAGTTTGTAATTTCTTTCCACAGTGTGAATTTGGAGTCTCTCCAGTCAGAGGCGAGCTTGCTCATCAAGCGGTTGAAAGATTCAGAGAAGAAGGTGGCTTCCTCCTCTGTGGCGGCCATCAAGGAGCAGTATCTCACTGCCATACAGGTGGGTTGCTATACCTCTCCTCATCACCAGAGAGCAGGTGACTGTGGTTTCACACAAGCGGCCCTTTAATGGTGTCAGAGATTAGCATGCCATCAGGTTGGTTGCCAGATCATAACTAAATACAGCTCCCTGAAATGGCTGTCTACTCTAGGGAAGCCAGGAGGCCTGCAGGGAACTGGAGGCGAGGTTTGCCTCCATCGACAGGAAGAAGGAGGATCTGGCACAGTATCTGTGTGAGGACTCATCCCGTCTCTCCCTGGAGGACTTGTTCAGCACTTTACATTCCTTCAGGGGACTCTTCATCAAAGCTCTCAAGGTGAGGGAAACAAATGACTTATGGACACTTTGTGTCTATTGACTTTCCTATATAAAACTTGAAGCATTTATTCCAAAAACTGGGCCATAACTTTGGACTGGATAGGTCCCCAAGTTTTGTTTAGAGACTAAATATCACATTGCTATGGTTTCACATTTGCATTGTGGACACCTGTGCTGCTCTGTTTTCTCTTGCTTTTTATGTTTTTATTTTTATCGTAGGACAATCAGACCCGCCGAGAGCAAGCGATTAAGGCTGAGAAGAGGAAGAAACAGCTGGAAGAGGAGGATTCCAAGAGACCAAGGGGGGAGAACAGGAAGATAAGTAAGTATAACCGGCAGCCAACACTCCAAATAAGTGTTACCTCATGGCCATCCCTGGTAGAGCCCTGCACAGGCATTATTTTAAAGCCTACCCATGCCCACGATGTTCAGGCCCCACCCTACCCAGGTCCAATTGCTTCTGCCAAATTTAAGGCCCTGCCCGAATCAGAAATAACTTCCTCCGTTAATATCCATTAGCTGCTAGTCTCTGTCCCTTGCTCCCTGTGCTGCTCGCACTGCAAGCACACTGCATGCACACTGTGCATGTCTCTGCTAGTGTGAGTATCCCTAGCAATGCCTCTGTTCAATGACAGAGAACAGTTGATTGTAAACTAGCTACTTTATCACTCTAAACTCAGTCAACTCAAGGAACATTATTTTCAGTAAAATAATCTCATGTGGACTCGTACAATGTTCTGGTCTTATATTTTACAACATTGAAGAACTTCTGACGCATGATATGTACTGTGCAGCAGAGCATGAGCAACTGGCTCTGCTTAAATGTTAATTATCAATTTAGTGATGCATGAGCCCTACCTGTACGTACCCTAGTTATAAAATAAAAAAAAACAGGCCCCATCCGGCCCTAACCCTATAATGTCGGGTAGCAGAGCTCTACTTCCTGGTAACTAGTCACGTGTCCCATTACCAACTTCAGACTGCTTCTGAAAGGGTTTCTGCCTGACTGTCTTGATACTCTTCAGAAGATCCCTTTCCTGGTCCTCTCCTTTATCTGCACTGATCTAGAAGAACTGGGGAAGTGAAAGCATTGCTCACACAAGACTCTTTGCTTTTAAATATCCAGCCTTTCAGTGCAGATGAAGGAAAGGAGACTAGTAAATGATAGAGCTTTCGAGGACGGTCAACACCTGATAGTTGACCAGTGCAAATTCAAACACACTACCAGAACATTGCATGTATCAAGAGTGGACTGTTTTGAGATTCACCCCCTCTCTCACCCCCAGTTCGTAAAGCCCCCCCGGTCCAGGAGGGCTGCATCATTGACCACCTGCTGTCTGACATCAGGAAAGGCTATGCGCTGAGGAAAACCAAGCACCAGGCCGACAGAACCAGCCTGCCTTCTGAGGACAAGAAAGAGGACAGCATTCAGCCTGGTGGTGAGCATGAAGATGGCACCGGTCATTGATTCTGCCGCTGCCCATGGCTGTTTTTGAAATGCAGTATGTTATTAAGGCCCTGTTCAGTAACTTGGGCTGGGACAATACCAGTATCGCGATACTAATGTTGGAAACAAACATGTTATCCATTCACATATTTATTTTCCAACCTTTAGCACCCAATATTTTACATACAGGAGGATTTTAAAGGACCAAAGAGTTTGTTCAGCTTCGAGTTTTCATTTTTGCCATGGAAGAAAATATTGTGATACTGGTATCACAGCCCTACCAGTAACACTCCCTTACCTCTAACCACTAGGCACTTGGAGATCTAAAAGGGTTGAATGTAGAGGAGGTTTGTAAAGGAGGTAACTGTAGTTAAGCGTGCTTTATGTCAGTCTTTAATTAATATTTTTCCTTTCCCTTCTCCCTTAGAACAGTGCACCAAGCTTAAGGGAACATCTGCTATAGATGCCAAAGAGGAAGTTGAAAAGGGGACTTCACCCATTGACCTAGGACAACAAAGCGGAGATCCGGTCGTAGTGGAGTCCGGCCTCCCCACAGACCCCTCACTTCAGTCGAGTTCTCCCAAAACACCAGGCCCCTCAAACCTTCATACCACCACCAAGGATCACATCCAGAGTGAAGACCTCAAGCTTGGGATGGATTCCTCTACTGACCGCCAGCTCAAGGAGTCCCCAGAGGGGGAGGGGTTTAAGGCCGCTGAATCCAAGGTTGAGAATGTGAACAGGAATGCATTCTCAGCTGCTGGGGATGGTCCAAAGAGCAGAGATGCAGAGACCGATGGGAACAGAGAGAGTGGAGCTGATAGAAATGGGTTAGAGAAGACTCCATCATCAGAGTCCCCCTCAACCACAGCTGATGTCGACGCAGAGTCCAAACATGCACAGAAACGGGGGAGTACTAAGAGACATGGCAAAGGTAATGTATTCAAAACTAACCCCATCTCGATAGAAAATTAACCATGCTTGGGAGCATATCTTGATTTCATATTTCTTTAGGCCTGTAAGAAAAACATTGTTTCTTGTCTTTTAATTCTCTAAAAACAGCCAAGCGCAAAGGAAAAGACCACACTAAACTTAAAAAGGTGTGTGTGTTACAATGAGGGAGGTTCTCCTCCTTTCAGGCTATCAGAAACACCATCCACTAAGCTTGCATGGATCTCACTGGATCCTTGGTGATTTAAGGGTCCTGTTTCACTGGCTATTCTGCATCTTGGCCATCCTGCACATCCCTCCCTTTTCCTTAGTGACCTTTCTGAAGCTATTTGCAGTTACTGTTCCTGCTTGAGCTCTCTTCCATGTCTGTGGTATGGTTAGCCTGGCTGGCTTCCTGTTGGTGCTTTATGTTTGACTTCCAGGGGCTTTTTGGTGGTTGTATATTGTCTGTCAGCTAATACCGGGTGGTTGGAGATTCATAGGCTTGCCATCATTGGATCCCCCTAGTACATGAGGTGCCCTTATGATGGGAGATGTGATACCCCTCGCGCCTGACGAAACGCATACCGACTCACTGAACATTGCGGGACCTCAGCCAAACTCTGGACCTTAGCAGAACTCTGCCTGTTCTCCCTACCAACACACAGAGATCAGATCTGGGCCAGTGGTTTTTGTGGGTCATGACAGTGTTGTTGATTCACTTAGTTTGAGTAACTTTTTGTGGATTTCACATTTTGTCAAAGAACATTGCCTCTATAAATGTTGCATTTGATGTGAACACCAACTACTGATTTTTGCCAGATTGTTCTCCATTTCTTTTTTTATGATGAACATGTCAAGAAAGTAGTTTGTTAGTGTGTTGTGAATCTTTGTCACTGCCAAGGGATGTTACAATCACAGATGTCCCCTAAAGATGACATCACTTCATGTTAGGTGTGGGGTCTACGGATCTCGTCTCTTCTAATAGCCAGTGTGCAGAGTGCACCGAGCAAGCGGCTATGGCTCTGTCAAGTTTAAATGTTTTTGCCTCATACACAGGATACAATGGGTGTAAAACATTACTCTGTGTGCTTTTTAAATGCACTTTTCTTGATTTAGATTTTTATTAGGATCTCTTTTTGTCCTCATTTGGACTAATCGTCCAAGAGTCCTTAAACTTTAAAATACAATCCAGTTTTCACAAATAACATGCTGGTACAAACATACCATAATATATAAAGTAAATTAGAAAAAAGAACTAATGACAATCTGAAAAGAGGTTGGTTCAGTCATCTACCATAGTCGTGCACAACATCACAATCCTATTTCCTAGTGGTTCTAAAGTATTCCTGAAATGATTTATTGAAAGATTTATGGTTTCTCAATTTGTATCTTTTTCTTTTCGCTTTGAATCTAAATGTTTTACTTCTTTGCTGGTGTAAGACATGGATGGTCGATATCCCATTCTTTGTATTGACTGAATGTCTCTTATCAACTGAATCCTGCAGTGAATAGATTTTGGCCATAATAAAAAAAGGGTGCTCACTTTATTATCTTGTTGATTGCTGACCACTTAAGAACATTGCATGACTACAACAGAATAATCATATCACCCACCGCCTTGCACAGAAGAAAGCAGCAATCTGAAGCCTTCTCACTTGTTGATTCATTTCCCCACACCACAGAACGGTAGTTCACCCAACTTCCAATTAATATTTGGGTTGTTTACCTAAGAATCTTTCCCAGTTTGATATATAGCTATCCTTCTGACCATGTACCCGATCTTCATTATTTTATCAAATGTATTTTTTATAGCCCTTCGTACATCAGCTGATATCTCAAAGTGCTGTACAGAAACCCAGCCTAAAACCCCTAACAGCAAGCAATGCAGGTGTAGAAGCACAGTGGCTAGGAAAAACTCCCTAGAAAGGCCAAAGCCTGGTTCCTCTCTAGGTTTCTTCCTAGGTTATGTGGGGTGACCAGTCCTCTTCTGCCTGTGCCGGGTGAAGATTATAACAGAACATGGCCAAGATGTTCATAAATGACCAGCATGGTCCAATAATAATAAGGCAGAACAGTTAACTGGAGCAGCAGCACGGCCAGGTGGACTGGGGATAGCAAGGAGTCATGTCAGGTAGTCCTGAGGCATGGTCCTAGGGCTCAGATCCTCAGAGAGAGAATTAGAGAACGCACACTTAGATTCACACAGGACACCGAATAGGACAGGAGAAGTACTCCAGATATAACAAACTGACCCTAGCCCCCCGACACAAACTACTGCAGCATAAATACTGGAGGCTGAGACAGGAGGGGTCAGGAGACACTGTGGCCCCATCTGAGGACACCTCTGGACAGGGCCAAACAGGAAGGATATAACCCCACCCACTTTGCCAAAGTACAGCCCCTACATCAGAGGAATTATGAGCTGACCAAAGTTGAGAATGGCGCTCGGATGTATAGCGGCCGTTTTACAGGCTCTTGACCAAATTATGCTATTTAGTGTGTTTGTTTTGCGCTGACATATTTTTTTTACATAATGTTTCCTTTGACTGAAAATAGCTGTTCTGATGTCCAGAAGCGATCATTAACCTCGAACTGGATGAAGAATTCTACTTCAATGCCTCATCCGTGCAGGACATACTGCTCACCCGGGACCAGGCCCTAATCCCCGACGCTCAGAAGTGGAAAAGCCGCCAAACATGGGGGCACCTTGATTAAATAAACCGCCTCTACCCTCTGTTCTATTGGTGAATGTACAATCTCTGGATAACAAACTAAGCTCAGTTCGAGACTATCCTGTCAACGGGACCTGAAGAAGTGCAGTATCCTATGCCTCACAGTATATTAACCAACGAGGACGGTTAGTATTCAGACGCCTTGACTTTTTCCACATTTTTGTTACGTTACAGCCTTATTCTAAAATGTATTAAATATTTTGAATCAATCTACACAATACCCCATAATGACAAAGCAAAAACATTTTTGCAAATGTATTCAAAATAATAACCGATACCTTATTTACATAAGTATTCAGACCATTTGCTATGAGACTTGAAATTGAGCTCAAATGGCTCTTCAACTTGATTGCAGTCCACCTGTGGTCAATTCAATTGATTTGACATTTGAAAAGGCACACCTGTCTATATAGTGCATGTCAGAGCAAAAACCAAGCCATGAGGTAGAAGGAATTGTCCGTAGAGCTCCGAGACAGGATTGTGTTGAGGCACAGATCTGGGGAAGGGTACCTCAACATTTATGCAGCTTGGAATTCCCCAAGAACACAGTGGCCTCATCATTCTTAAATGGAAGAAGTTTGGAACCACCAATATTCTTCCTAGAGCTGAGCAATCTGGGGAGAAGGGCCTTCGTCGGGGAGGTGACTAAGAACCCGATGGTCACTCTTGACGACAGAGTTCCTCTGGAGATGGGAGAACCTTCCAGATGGAAAACCATCTCTGCAGCACTCCACAAATCAGGCCTTTATGGTAGAGTGGCCAAACAGTAGCCACTCCCCAGTAAAAGGCACATAACAGCCCGCTTTGTTTGCCTAAAGGACACTGACCATGAGAAACAATATTCTCTGGTCTGACGAAACCAATATTGAACTCTTTTTGGCCTGAATGCCACGCTTCCTGGCACTATCCCAACTGTGAAGCATGGTGGCAGCATGCTGTGTGGATGTTTTTCCGCAGCAGGGACTGGGAGACTAGTCAGACAATGTTTTTGCCCAAATGCATCTTCAATTTTTTATGTCGGATTAAAATTGGGAAACAGCGTCCATAAGGTAACCATTTAGATTTAGATCCATTTGGACTGAATAAGTTACGTTTTTATTACACTCTCAATTTACCACTCTCACGTGCACATTTCTGCCCACTATAAACCAATGATGTGCTTGCTTTTGTAGTATTTCTGAAAATGCTAACATCCTTTCAGCTAAATCTCAGTTCTAAAACCGGATGCTACTCCGTTGCTTCGCAACAGTAGCAGCTAGCTACACCAGTTGCATGAGAAGCAAAAGGAAGGTATCTAGCTTTGGTATGTTTTGTAATGGAAGTTTTTTTTTATATGGCTGAAGTCATCTGTGTAAACTGCTGACCTGGACACTTGCGTGTAATCAGAGCACAAATAAGCTAGCGAACGTCCTTGGTTGCTATTATAGCCAGTTACATACACCAAACTGGGAAAACTGCCACGCTGCTAATACAATCATGCACCAGAACAGACTTGTTGCTGTTGGAAGATGCAGAGCAAATTATATCCCTTACCTTAAGTATTAATTCCATACGCTCTCTCTGTCACTGCAACTATCTTCGTGTAATTATAATTCAATACAGTGTCAAGTTACTTTTTGTGTTCCCGCAAGTAAAAAGAAGCAAGGGTGCAATTGCAAACGAAGCACACAGATAAAACAACAACATAATAATTGTTGTTTGCTTGCGCAGTCAAAAGAGAACGCCATGCTTGCTAACTTGATTAACTGTGATAAAACGAAACTGTTTTCAACACCAATGTTTGTGATTATTAAAAAAAATAAAATAAATACCAATCAAGAGAAATAAACATTCGTTCAGTGAGTGAATGAACAAAAAAAATAATGGAACGAACACGTGCTATCATCAAACCATTTAAAATGATGTCAACTTGACGTATTTATAACGGAGTTCGTAGCATAATGTGATTTTGAAGGTCCTGGGTTAGCCTACCGGAGTTTAAAAATAAAAAAATTTTTTTTTTACCATTCTGTCATTTTCATTTATTAGGTGTCTCTTAACCCTTGTGTAGTCTTAACATTCTGTGTACTCCCCTTGTCCTAAGGGTCAAGAATTACCCGCCTTCACCAAACCGCTAATATAAAACGGCTTAATTTAATTTTAAAGCCCAAATCTATTTTGCATGAAGAAACAACCTGTCATTCATCAAAAACTTTGAATATTTGGGTTTTCCTTCTTCACAATGCAGAAAGACTGCATTTTAATCTGTGGACAACACTAAATTTTTTTATTACAACACACCTGTCATTGTTTTCACTAAAGTAGAGGATTATTATTATTGCTAGAGGTACTGCATAAGTGTGTAAACTATTTTTTTTTTAGCAAGAGATAGCACTTGTATATCCTAAAGTAGTTTCTAATGCATTTTATGGAAGGGAAACATTGACAGTCTTGAACTTTTTTTGCAACATAGCGATATATTCTGTACAATGAGGAATTCAAATACTAGTCTTCTTCCCCCAAAAATTAACCATTGCCCCCACCCACAAGGTGTATAAACAATAAGAATAAGATACAAACACAATAACTCTAATTAGCACATGTAGGACAGTGTGCATGGACTTTCTCAGATGTATTTCTCACATGTGCAGCACCTGTATTTGTTTTACATTCATTCTTTGGAAGACACAATTGGCATCTCTTCCTTTTTGCCTGCCCCAGCTGCAGCCTCAAGTGGATCAGGACAAGATTCAGCCCCCTGAACAGCTTTCACAAGCGCTGCAGTGGCTGCTGTGTGGGGGAGATGCTCCCTTTGAATTAATAGGGTTACCAGTGCCTTTCCCAGTTGCTCCAAGAACACCTTGTTCTGCTTATCACTAAAGCATTGTATGAGGACATTTCAATGATGTTATGGAAGATAACCAGGGGCCAGCGGGCAGTCATCCTCCTGCAGCTGTAAGTTCCAATCACCTTGTCCATGTTGTCCAAGCCTCCTTCGTTGTGGTTGTAGTCCAGGATGATGGCTGGCTTCCTGTCCTCACGATCACTGATCTCAGCTATTTCGTGCAGTATGCTCAAGAGCACCACAGCCTTGTTCCTCTTTGGGGGCTAAGAAACTACTGGTGGTGGGGGTGAAGGCAAACTTTGAGAAGGCCTCTCTCCCCCTTGTTGCGAGGAGTGCAGGGGGGGAACTCATCTGTCAGATGCACGCCATCCCTACGGTAAAAATGCATGCGATAAGGCTTGAACAAGAGAGCCTGCAATAACCCTGTAGCTCTTCAAGAGCAACTGTGGCCATCCCTGAATTGTACGTACAACATTTACTGTATCTGATGTACGTTTTGATTGTGATATATTTTGTATTTCAAACTGGGAGGTTTGAGCTCTGAATGCTGATTGGCTGACAGCCGAGGTATATCAGACCATATACCACGGGTATGACAAAACAATTATTTTTACTGCTCTAATTACATTGGTAACCAGTTTTAAAATAGCAATAAGGCAACTCGGGTTTGTGATATGGCCAATATACCACGGCTAAAGGCTGTGTACAGGCACTCCATGTCGCGCAAAAGAACAGCCCTTAGCTGTGGTATATTGGCCATATACCACACCACCTCTGGCATTATTGCTTAAATAACTCAGTATTATTTACAGGTAATGTAGTATAAATGTTGATTTCTTTTTTTTTTTTTTTTGTATGTGTTTTCCGGGAGCTTTCTCAATTGTCTTGTTAAAAAAGATCAGGGAACATTTTTCTAGTTTACTCCATATTGGCTCAAGTTTTTGTTTTGTTTTTTTCACTTCCCTCTTACTATTAAATAATGACTAATAACTACATCATTTTTCTTGCCATTTGTCATTATTGTGTACTTTCACTTTACTGTTATTGCTTTGTTTTGCAGTATTATGTTGTATAATCACCTTCCGGTGTAAAAACCATGGCGAAAAAGGGAAGTGTGCATTGGTCTGAAGGATTGGTCTGAAACTGAAAATAAAGGAAACTCACATGAGCACCATAATGTGTACTTTCCCTCTACCAAGTTTTTCCAGTTCACAGGTTTTACCTACTAAAGTCTTCAGAGGGATAATGAACTTTAGTGTCCTGCTAATGAAGTTATGTATATAAAGTGCATTCAGAATGTATTTAGACCCCTTGACTTTTTCCACGTTACGTTACAGCCTTATTCTAAAATTGATTCAAGTGTTTATTTCACTTCAATCTACCCACACTATCCAATAATGACAAAGCAATAGTTTTTTAAAAAATGTTTTTACATTTCTGCACATGTATTAAAAATAAACTGAAATATCACATTTGCATAAGTATTCAGGCCCTTGACTCAGTACTTTGAAGCACCTTTGCCAGCGATTACAGTTTTAAAGTGTTCTTGGGTATGAGCTTGGCACACCTGTATTTGGGGCGTTTCTCCCATTTAAAAAATAAATATTCTGCAGATCCCCTCAAGCTCTGTCAAGTTGAATGGGGAGTGTCGCTGCACAGATATTTTCAGGTCTTTCCAGAGATGTTCGATCTGGTTCAAGTCCGGCTTTGGCTGGGCTACTCAAGGACATTCAGAGACTTTTCCCAAAGCCACTCTTGCATTGTCCTGGCTGTGCGTTTTGGGGTCGTTGTCCTGTTAGAGGGTTAACCTTTGCCCAAGTCAGAGGCCCTGAGCAGGTTTTCATCAAGGATCTTTCTGTACTTTGCTACTTTCATATTTTCCTCAATCCTGACTAGTCTCCCAGTCCCTGCCGCTGAAAAACATCCCCACAGCATGATACTGCCACCACCGTGCTTCATCGTAGGGAGGGTGCCAGGTTTCCTCCAGACGTGATACTTTGCATTCAGGCCAAAGAGTTCAACCTTGTTTTCATCAGACCATAAAATACTGTTTCTCATGGTCTAAGACTTTAGATGCCTTTTGGCAAACTCCAAGTGGGCTGTCGTGCCTTTCACTGATGGCTTCTGTCTTTCAGTGGCTTCTGTCTGGCCACTTCCATAAAGGCCTGATTTGGTGGAGTGCTGCAGAGATGGTTGTCCTTCAGAAAGGGTTTCCCATCTCCACAGAGGAACTCTGGAGCTCTGTCAGAATGACCATCGGGTTCATGATCGCCTCCCTGATCAAGGCCCTTCTCCCCCAATTGCTCAGTTTGGCCAGGCAGTCAGCTCTAGGAAGAGTCCTGGTGGTTCCAAACTTCTTGCAGTTAAGAATGATGGAGGTCACTATGTTCTTGGAGACATTTTCGATGCTGCAGAAAGGTTTTGGTACCTTTCCCCAGATCTGTGCCTTGACAATCTTATCTCTGAGCTCTACGGACAATTCCTTTGACCTCATGGCTTGATTATTGCTCTGACATGCACTGCCAACTGTAGGACGTTTTTATATAGACCGGTGTGTGCCTTTCCAAATAAGGTCCAATCAATTGAATTCAACACAGGTGGACTCCAAGTTGTAGAAACATCTTTTGACCTTGAGATGTTTCTACAACTTGATTGGAGTCCACAGGATGCTCCTGAGCTCAATTTTGAGTCTCATAAGAGGGTCTGAATAATTATGTAAATAAGGTATTTCTGATTTTGTTATTTTTAATACATTTGCAAACATTTCTACAAACCTGTTTTTGCTTTTGTCATTAGGGTTCATAGTGAGTACATTTTTTATTAAATCAATTTTTGAATAAGGCTGTAACGTAACAAAATGTGGAACAAGTCAAGGGGTCGGAATAGTTTTCAAAGGCACTGTATCATTAGGATGTATGTATTTTTACATAGGCCTGTTGTAAATGTATTGTAGCGTCTTAATTGCAAAAAGAAATATGAATACACAACTTTTAGCTACGGTCATTTGACAGATAATGAACTGTCCATTGTTCAGCACAGCAATTGATAAAACAGGACCTTTTTTAAAATTAAAAAATGTTAGTGAGGCATAACTTTAACTTAGGTGACAGAAGACTGGACAATCATCACAGGGAGCAAAGGTTATCAACTGTCTCCTCTTGTAGGGCAAATTAAATGGTATAGCTGTGTTGTGTATGGGACAGCACTGATCTTTTATCTCTATTTCTAGGTGGACGCAAAAAGAAGGATGAGCCCAAAGGCAAAAAGAAGCAATGAACTTTGACTCCATCTTCCAGTGCTCTGTTTTAGCTCTGCCAAACAAATTCTATGGCATAATATACATTTGTATACTGTACTTACAAATATCTATGTCAGCCATGTTTTTCTCACTGTTTTCAAAAGGAGTAGGCCTACCTAGCGAACCTAGGTTTGTTTTTCAAATGGAGACCTGCCTTATTACACCCATATAGAGGGGTCTTTGTATTATTTACTACATCAATAAAAGGTCATGTGGCAATGATATCACAGAAACCGCTTGGCAACCAACCACTTCATCATGATGATGGGACCATTTTGCACTTTATACTTTCATCATGGACCTTCAATGTATTGGACACAGTTTCATTGAAATATGATACATTATTTTAAGAAAGTCAACATTTCTATGTATAACATGTTATGTGGACTTGTTGATACAGCCGCTGTCATTTCATTTGACAAATACAGGGCCAATTTAGCTTACAGTCATAGTAGGAATATTGGTTCATGATCAATTAAGTATTACATATTGACCATAAAAATCTCACCTGTTTTCAGACATGGTACCAGTTATTGTTTCTTTTTTTACACTCTTTGCATTCACACAAGCACAATTATCTGCATTGCAAATAGATTGGATAATCAGAAATGTAATGTAGGCTATTATGAAAATACAATACAATTATACATTTTGCTTTTAACCACACCAAATTAGGTTGTCCTATATTTATGTGTAATAGGGACAGTATGTTCACAGTTAAAAGTATTGCATTTAGGGTACATTGGTCCAACACAGTGCGCACGTAGTATCATCCGAACGAGACTTGGAGAATGATTCATTGAAAATGCACACAAAAACACGGCTACACTATATGATTTCTCATTGGCTATCGCTTTGGTGGTAGCCTAACTCTTGAAACTGAGTGATAAGGGGCTGACGGTAAAAATAGACACGAGATCATGTGTAGTCTATCGTGCACGTGTCTCTACATCAACAGGCGGATAACCCGTATTTGGTTACACCGGACTCAGACTTGAGGGGGTATTTTTCCCATCACATAGGCCTTCGGGTTGTCGTTTCTACTGCGATCGGTGCACTAGTGTAGGCAAAACATGTCTCACAAAGCTTGTTACACAAACCCAGGAGCAGGGGTTAAGCGACCCCGTAACGACACAGGGAACAAGTTGAC
This sequence comes from Oncorhynchus mykiss, assembly GCF_013265735.2. NCBI lineage: Eukaryota > Metazoa > Chordata > Actinopteri > Salmoniformes > Salmonidae > Oncorhynchus > Oncorhynchus mykiss. Next base: position 21,556,706 of record NC_048568.1, read on the forward strand.
AGTTGTACTTGGTGCACAATGGGGCGATGAAGGGAAGGGAAAAGTGGTCGACTTGTTGGCGACAGAGTCGGACATCATTTGCAGATGCCAGGTGAGGATATAAGATTAAAACGCACTCTTTTTTTCTTATTTGTTCTTTGTAATATTTGCATTTGTTTATTTTGGAGAAGTTGCACTTGCAAGATAATATGCGCAAAGGCGCATATTTTTTATTTTGACCCAAATTGCTTTATGCACCGGTTATCTTGCAAGTGCCTTAGTATATTTATTTCTGTGAGAAATGTCACACAGTGTACAGTATGTGCCATTGTGCAAAATGTATATATTGATTAATTGTGCAGTCAGGGGTCATAGCGCAATAGTTGACTTTGTTTCCAGGCGCATGAAAGAAAACATACTAAGGCATTCACTATTTCAGCACGGCACCGTAGAATGTTGGGTTGAAAGACACTGCGTTTATAAATAAAAGCACATTCCGTTATGTTGTAATAAGAACCCGGCTCAACAGAAGTTTGGAGCTCGTGTTGACGTGCCTAGCGTATCTATGCAAGCTCTATTACAGTATGGGCTCGCGGAGACCAGTGCCACAGTGTGCTATACTTTGTTCCAGACAGCCCGAGTGGTAAAGGTCTCAGCGATGTCAGTGGCATGCCGCATTCCCTTCAGTCATATGGCCTGATAAATGTCAATGCTCATTGAGGCGCCCAACAGCGTAGGTCATCAGTGTAGTGGTAGACTAACCAACTGTGATTTACGGAAGGGGACATATTACAGATTTATTGGAAAAGCTGCTGAAAATATATTGCAACCAATAAATGTAACAGTGCGAGTTGAGCCTAGCCATCTAACTATTTGAAGAATTTGAACCATTTTTAGACCCCTGTTAGCCTGTCCTTCAGTGAATGGATCTCAAGCCTCTCACAGTTTGCACCCATTTATTTCAGTGTATCCTGGGAAACAGCTTACAATAGGTCTACATTCCTTTATGCAACTCTAGACCCACCATGGTGGACTGAATAGACACTATCTCTCCTAATTATAACACTGATGTCACCAGAGGGAAACTTCCTCGATGTCATAGTTAAGTGACAGAGACATAGGTTGTCATGTCGACTAGCATGGCATTCACTAATCATGGCATGTTTGATATAAAATATGTTAAAATCAAGAATCAATTTTAGAAGCTTTAGCATTTTTTACATTTGGTCACTAAAGAGGTACTGCAACAGAAAAATACTGTCTTTCCCCCTGGAATTCCATTTTCATCCAAATTTATCTGGATTTTCTTGAGATGCTTGGGACATCAAGTGAGCACTTTTTCCAGTGATAACACAATACAGGAAGTTAGAGAGAACCATTTATTTTGTGTATGTTCTTGTCGGCACTGTCGATACAGACCTCCAAAAGATGGAGGCCGAAATATTCTCAATCCAATAAAGAAAACCATGGCATTTTTTAAGAGTGGTGTTCAATTATCCAAATTGAGAGTGTTGGGCAGTGACAATGTGCAGCAGTGTCCTAAGGTCCCAAGGTCACTCCGACTATCATTCTGAGGACTGCTTCTGTGAAGATAAGCCTGTTTTAGTGCATAATGTAATCAAAGAGGAATTTGGGCAAAGTAAAGATACGTCACTGAACTATGACAAACGTGCTAAACCCTCAAGGTTCCAAATTTTACATTCTTCTGAAATAAAATCTTCCTTATTGAATATGTCAAAATGGTGTTTTATCTCCAAACTTTTGTTTGCATGTCTTACGGATATTGTATACTGTAACTATTTTTTCTAGATTAATTATTTGATTCTTGCTTCATATTGTTCACTCTGTATTCATTTTCAGTGCTACAGTAAAAATATTTGGATCAGGACATTCTGGTCTTTTGACTGACAAATCAACACTGGTTGATTTGTTAGAAAGTAACCTTAGAAATATGGCAGGGTCAATCTATATGAAGCTTCTGCTGATGACAGAGATGTCTTAATGTTTATTTATGTGATTGGCAATAAAAAGTGTTAGCATTTGCATGTTTAGTTTCCTCTTTGGCATTGAGGAAGGAAGGGATTGAGACTGGTATTGGTAAACCCAGCCAAGAGCTGCCCAGTGACGCAAGCCTACCAGACTAACTAAAAGCTTTTTATGCTTGCTTCGAGGTAAGCAACACTGAAGCATGCATGAGAGCACCAGCTGTTCCGGACGACTGTGTGATCACGCTCTCCGTAGCCGATGTGAGCAAGACCTTTAAACAGGTCAACATTCACAAGGCTGCGGGGTGTCAGGGAAAAATTACATACTTACTTGATTTGTTTGATATTAATGGTAAACAATTATATATTTAACTAAGAGTAAGGCTGAGTTTTTATGGTGTCCACTAGCTTCCTGCAGATAGTCTGTGCATTGAGGAAATTGATTTTACTAGAGGGCTATAAAACTTTACAGCCACATTCCTTTCTGTGACCAGTGGTGCACTGGGGAGATGTATTCCATGGAAAGGATGTGGGGTGGTTCTAACTGGGATAGAGATGGACTGGAACAAAGGGTCCTAGACATCCTGGCATCAGGGAAATTAAGCCAGGGTTGGGGGTTAGAACAACACCAATGACAGGATGAACCCAAAGTGGCTTATGATGTTTTTGATCTGCCTGAGAAGGATGGAACTAAACATTCTTAGTGTCCTACATAAGATGTCTGTTTTTCATTTTTAGAGAAGCTCTCGGTAACACAACTTAGAGTGTGCGGTCGATGGTTTCATTATTGCAATAACTAATCGATGTTGAATAAAGATGATTGTTTGAATAATTGTCCGTCAATAAAATGTATTTATAAAGCCCTTTTTACATCAGCTGATGTCACAAGGTGCTGTACAGAAACCCAGCCTAAAACCCCAAACAGCAAGCAATGCAGGTGTAGGAGCACGGTGGCTAGGAAAAACTCCCTAGAAAGGCCAGAACCTAGGAAGGAACCTAGAGAGGAACCAGGCTATGAGTGGTGGCCAGTCCTCTTCTGACTGTGCCGGGAATTTTAACAGAACATGACCAAGATGTCTAAATATTCATTAGATGAGGGTCAAATAATAATAATCACAGTGGTTGTAGAGGGTGCAACAGGTCAGCACCTCAAGAGTAAATGTCAGTTGGCTTTTAATAGTGTATCATTCAGAGTATTTCTACCGCTCCTGCTGTCTCTAGAGAGTTGAAAACAGCAGGTCTGGGACAGGTAGCATGTCCGGTGAACAGGTCAGGGTGCCATAGCTGCAGGCAGAACAGTTGAAACTGGAGCATACCCCCGGACAAGGCCAAACAGGCAGGATATAACCCCACCTACTTTGCCAAAGCACAGCCCCCACACCACTAGAGGGATCTCTTCAACCACCAACTTACCATCCTGAGACAAGGCCGAGTATAGCCCACGAAGATCTCCCCCAATGCACAACCCAAGGGGTGGCACCAACCCGGACAGGCAGACCACGTCAGTGACTCAACCCACTCAAGTGACGTACCCCTCCTAGGGATGGCATGGAAGAGCACCAGTAAGCCAGTCACTCAGCTCCTGTAATAGGGTTTGAAGCAGAGAATCCCAGTGGAGAGAGGGGAACTGGCCAGGTTCAGGAGGCCTGTGTCTTGTGACCGTACGTGTAGGTATGTACGGCAGGACCAAATCAGAAAGATAGGTAGGAGCAAGCCCATGTAATGCTTTGTAGGTTAGCAGAAAAACCTTGAAATCAGCCCTTCCCTTAACAGGAAGCCAGTGTAGAGAGGCTAGCACTGGAGTACTTTGATCAAATTTTGTGGTTATAGTCAAGATTCTAGCAGCCGTGTTTAGCACTAACTGAAGTGTATTTAGTGCTTTATCCAGGTAGCCGGAAAGTAGAGCATTGCAGTAGTCTAACCTAGAAGTGACAAAAGCATGGATTAATTTTTCTGCATCATTTTTGGACAGAAAGTTTCTGATTTTTGCAATGTTACGTAGATGTAAAAAAGCTGTCCTTGAAACAGTCTTGATGCGTTAGTCAAAAGAGAGACCAGGGTCCAGAGTAACGCCAAGGTCCTTCACAGTTTTATTTGAGATGACTGTACAACCATCAATATTAATTTTCAGATTCAACAGAAAATCTCTTTGTTTCTTGGGACCTAGAACTAGCATCTCTGTTTTGTCAAAGTTTAAAAGTACAACATTTGCCGACATCCACTTCCTTATGTCTGAAACACAGGCTTACAGGGAGGGAAATTTGGGGCTTCACCATGTTTCATCGAAATGTACAGCTGTGTGTCATCCGCATAGCAGTGAAAGTTAACATTATGTTTCCGAATGACATCCCCAAGAGGTAAAATATATAGTGAAAGCAATAGTGGTCCTAAAACAGAGCCTTGAGGAACACCAAAATGTACAGTTGATTTGTCAGAGGACAAACCATCCACAGAGACAAACTGATATCTTTCCGACAGATAAGATCTAAACCAGGCCAGAACTTGTCCGTTTAGACCAATTTGGGTTTCCAATCTCTCCAAAAGAATGTGGTGATCGATGGTATCAAAAGCAGCACTAAGGTCTAGGAGCACGAGGACAGATGCAGAGCCTCGGTCTGATGCCATTAAAAGGTCCTTTACCACTTTCACAAGTGCAGTCTCAGTGCTATGATGGGGTCTAAAACCAGACTGAAGCGTTTCGTATACATTGTTTGTCTTCAGGAAGACAGTGAGTTGCTGCGCAACAGCAGTGAGGTCTCTTCGATATTGCACGGTAATGTCTTTCCAAGCTAGTCGGGAGACTTCCAGTTTGGTGTAGCGCCATTTCCGTTCCAATTTTCTGGAAGCTTGCTTCAGAGCTCGGATATTTTCTGTATACCAGGGAGATAGTTTCTTATGATAAATGTTTTTGTTTTTAGGGGTGCGACTGCATCTAGGGTATTGCGCAAGGTTAAATTGAGTTCCTCAGTTAGGGGGTTAGCTGATTTTTGTACTCTGACATCCTTGGGTAGGTGGAGGGAGTCTGGAAGGGCATCTAGGAATCTTTGGGTTCTCCCAGAATTTATAGTACGACTTTTGATGATCCTTGGTTGGGGTCTGAGCAGATTATTTGTTCTGATTGCAAACATAATAAAATGCTGGTCCGATAGTCCAGGATTATGAGGAAAAACATTAACATCCACAACATTTATTCCACGGAACAAAACTAGGTCCAGAATATGACTGTGGCAGTGAGTAGGTCCGGAGACATGTTGGACAAAACCCACTGAGTCGGTGATGGCACTGAAAGCCTTTTGGAGTGGGTCTGTGTTCACTTTTCCATGTGAATATTAAAGTCACCAAAATGTGAATATTATCTGCCATGACTACAAGGTCCGATAGGAGTTCAGGGAACTCAGTGAGGAACGCTGTATACGGCCCAGGAGGCCTGTAAACAGTAGCTATAAAAAGTGATTGAGTAGGCTGCATAGATTTTATGACTTGAAGCTCAAAAGATGAAAAGTCTTTTTTTTGCTATCATAAATGTTCTGCGCGGGGTATATGGTCACTAGTGTAACCAGGAGGTGAGGCCTCTTTTAACACAGTAAATCAGGCTTAAGCCATGTTTCAGTCAGGCCAATCACATCAAGATTATGATCAGTGATTAGTTCATTGACTATAACTGCCTTGGAAGTGAGGGATCTAACATTAAGTAGCCCTAGTTTGAGATGTGAGATATCACAATCTCTTCCAATAATGGCAGGAATGGAGAAGGTCTTTATTCCAGTGTGATTGCTAAGGCGATTACCGCCATGTTTAGTTTTGCCCAACCTAGATCGAGGCACAGACACAGTCTCAACGGGGATAGCTGAGCTGACTACACTGACTGTGCTAGTGGCAGGCACCACTAAACTGGCAGGCTGGCTAACATCCTGCTGCCTGGCCTGCACCCTATTTCATTGTGGATCTAGGGGAGTTAGAGCACTGTCTATGTTCGTAAATAAGATGAGAGCATCCCTCCAGCTGGAGTCCATCACTCCTCAACAGGCCAGGCTTGGTCCTGTTTGTGGGTGAGTCCCAGAAAGAGGGCCAATTATCTTCAAATTCTATCTTTTGGGAGGGGCAGAAAACAGTTTTCAACCAGCGATTGCATTGTGAGACTCTGCTGTAGAGCTCATCACTCCCCCTAACTGGGAGGGGGCCAGAGACAATGACTTGATGTCGACACATCTTTCTAGCTGATTTACACGCTGAAGCTATGTTGCGCTTGGGACCTCTGACTGTTTCATCCTAATATCATTGGTGCAGACGTGGATAACAACATCCCTATACTCTCTACACTCGCCAGTTTTATCTATAGCCAGCACCATCTTCACCTCCCTAAACACCTCCCTCTGCAACTGGATCCTGGACTTCCTGACGGGCCGCCCCCAGGTGGTAAGGGTAGGCAACAACACATCTGACACGCTGATCTTCAACAATGGGGCCCCTCAGGGGTGCGTGCTTAGTCCCTTCCTGTACTCCCTGTTCACCCACGACTGCGTGGCCAGGCATGACTCCAACACCATCATTAAGTTTGCTGATGACACAACAGTGGTAGGCCTGATCACCGACAACGATGAGACAGCTTATAGGGAGGAGGTCAGAGACCTGGCAGTGTGATGCCAGGACAACAACCTCTCCCTCAATGTGAGCAAGACAAAGGAACTGATTGTGGATTACAGGAAAAGGAGGGCCGAACAGACCCTCATTAACATTGACGGGGCTGGAGTGGTGTGGGTTGAGAGTTTAAACTTCCTTGGTGTCCACCAACAAACTAGAATGGTCCAAACACACCAAGACAGTGGTGAAGAGGGAACAACAACACCTTTTCCACCTCAGGAGACTGAAAAGATTTGGCATGGGTCCCCAGATCCTCAAAAAGTTATACAGATGCACCATCGAGAGCATCCTGACCAGTTACATCACCGCCTGGTATGGCACCTGCTCCTCATCCGACTGTAAGGTGCTACAGAGGATAGTGCGTACGGCCCAGTACATCACTGGGGCCAAGCCTCCTGCAATCCAGGACCTATATAATAGGTAGTGCCAAGTCATAGACTGTTCTCTCCACTACCGCACGGCAAGCGGTACCGGAATGCCAAGTCTAGGTCCAAAATGCTTCTCAACAGCTTCTACCCCCAATCCATAAGACTGCTGAACAATTAATCAAATGGCCACCTGGACTATTTGCATTGGACTATTTGCTTTGACCCACTCCACCCCCTTTGTTTTTATACTGCTGCTACTTGCTGTTTATTGTCTATGTATAGTCACTTTACCCCTACCTGTATGTACAAATTACCTCAACTAACCTTTACATTGACTCGGTACCGGCACCCCCTGTATATAGCCTTCTTATTGTTTTTTTATTGTGTTACTTTAAAAAATATATATTATTATTTCTTAACTCTATTTCTTGAACTGCATTGTTGGTTAAGGGCTTGTAAGTAAACATTTCACGGTAAGGTCTACATCTGTTGTATTCGGCACATGTGACAAATACAATTAGATTTGATTTGATAAATCTGTGGTCCCACTGGTGGAGATGTAAGAAAGGTTCCTGCAGAGGGACAGGAGTGAAATGAAGCTGCAGAGGAGATACTGGAAGTAACAACATACACATTACTTTTAGGACAATGATAAAATGTCCTTATAGGTAACACTTAAAGTCCTCAAAGATTCTTCAAATGGGCTCATTTCTGTCTCCACCTATGCATCATTCAACAAGCAAAAGAAAATAGTGAACTGTATCCTTTGTGCTAAGGAAGAGTTTGGGCTTGTCACTAGTTTACTGCTAAGGATCCATTTGTCCCTGGTTGCACAGATAAGAGGGTGTCCATTTGGGATGCCCCTCTTTCTCTAGCGTGCCTGCCAGGCCCAGGGGATAAGGAGGAGTTACGTGCCTGGGGAATCATGGATACATCAGAAGGGCATACTGCCCCGATCTCTGCTGCTGCTAAAATAGCCCCTACTCTAGTACTGCAGATTGTGGGTTAGTTTGATGTGGGAAGACCTACTGTATTTCCCCAGGCACCCCGCAGGCATGTTATAGTGTGACCAACCAGTCTTGTGTATCTACAGACAGTGGATAATTGTTGGATGGGATAAACTAACCCATACAGTTATCACATTCCTGAGTGCCCTCTCTGTTCTTCTTGTTCTCTGGCCACAGGGCGGTAACAACGCAGGTCACACGGTGGTGGTGGATGGGAAGGAATATGACTTCCACCTCCTACCCAGCGGGATCATCAACTCCAAAGCTCTTTCCGTGATCGGTGTGTACATCCCTATTCCTTGTCTTCAGCAGCTTGCACTGACCAGTCACTCGGCTCTTTGGTTTGCCAGTTGTAGGCCTACCATCCAACCATAGCCCACTGTGTATTCTTACACAGATAATCCCTTCTGTCTCTGCAGGCAATGGTGTGGTCATTCATCTGCCAGGCTTGTTTGAAGAAGCTGAAAAAAATGAAAAGAAAGGTGGGAAGATTTTGATATCAACATTAAGTAGTGTAATTGGCCTATAGTTTGTCTTAGAATGTGCATGTTGATAATCCATTTAGAAAGGAACAGCAAATGAGAGAACAGAGTGATTTTTCCTAACTATTTTATGTTTCCATCCCACAGGCCTTAAAGACTGGGAGAAGAGACTGATAATCTCAGACAGGGCCCACATTGGTAACTAACACTCTTATTGGAAAACAGCTGCATTTAGAGGAGAGGGCAAAGGACATATAGTTCAGATAGTGCTAAAAACAGATAAAACAAACACAGTTGTTTGTTGAGAGAAACAGATGTGGTGTGATAGGATATAATTGATTATTGCTGATTGTCTACCAACCAATTGCTGATCGATTTATGTTATGCACTTTTTACAGTTACTGTAGGTTTTGTAACAATATGGCAATGCAATATTTAATATAGTTTGTGTTGTGACAACAGTTTGACATTGATCACCAGCTGTGAGATGTGGTGAGATGATTTTAAGAATACTTTTTACAGTGCTGGTTAACAGTTGTTGCAGATAAATTTAGGACATGGGAGAGACATGTATCCCATACTCTTACATGTTGCTCACATGTTCCGATGGCATGTTCTGCTGATGACAGGCATATGTTTGTATCCGTGGTGGGAAATAACCTGTGTACCCTTTGGACAGTGTTTGACTTCCACCAGGCAGTTGACGGGCTCCAGGAGGTACAGAGACAAGCGCAGGAAGGGAAAAAGTAAGAACTGGAAATTACACCTTTTTTTCTGTAGGACTCAAACAACACTTTACTAAAGCCTGCAGGTGTAATGCATTACGATGCATTTAGAATGCATTGTAAAACGTGTCATAAATCGTGATACAGTATAAAAGCATGCGATGCTTGTAACATGTTGTTAAGCATTACCTGCATGCTTTAAGTAAAGTGTTACCAGATGAATTGTTTTATAAGAATCATAATTCCTGTAGTGTTGAAATGCTTATATTCCTCAAATATAGTGTTGTAATTCATAATTTACTTCATACAGTATTGGAACCACAAAGAAAGGCATCGGACCAACCTACTCAAGCAAAGCATCACGTACGGGGCTGCGTATCTGTGACCTTCTAGCTGATTTCAAAGACTTTTCTATGAGGTAAGTCTCACCTTCACTCACAGAGGCTGAGGGTTATGGGGAGTGCCAGTTTGGCATTTGGCTCTCTGGACAATGGGAACATTTATTATGGACATATTGCTACAGTATATTCATGTTCTTCTGATGGTGGCTTGGTTCTAGGTTCAAGAACCTTGCCCAGCAGTACCAGGCCATGTTCCCCACACTGGAGGTCGATGTTGACGGTCAACTGAAGAAATTAAAGGTGGATTTCATGAAGTGTGCATTTTTTATGTGTTTTTTTGTGTTTGTGTTGACATGTCGATGGGGTAAATACCCCTCAGCTAGTAGAAAAAGTATGTCAGAATTGTAACAGAGTGGACACACTCATAACTCATCATCATCAACCCATAATAACCATAAAATCCTCTCAGTCATGGGGTGAGGTCTAAATTTAGCATCGGAGAAGCAGATGAGAATTACAGTAGCTCTGCTCTCATGATCCATCTATTCATACAGTAGGAACAAATCAAATCTTGCATCCTGTCTAATCATATAGGAGTATGCTGAGCGGATAAGACCCATGGTGCGAGACGGTGTCTATTTCATGTACGATGCTATTAATGGACCCCCTAAGAAGATTCTGGTGGAGGGAGCGAACGCTGCCCTGCTTGACATTGACTTTGGTAAGGGAATTCTATACTCCCCTATGGCTGACTGTATGAGACGGTTATAGACGCATGAATATGAGTAAGCACTGTTAGCCCAAGAGTCATGGTACTCACTACAGTTAGTCGCTCTGGATAAGAGTGTCTGCTAAATTACTAAAATATAATAGTTTGTTCATAGGCATGGTATGTTTCCTTAGAATGGGTTTGTGTTTGGTTTCTTAAGATAGGCTCAACAACTATTTGGGTCGACACAGTCCTTGGTTACACCTGTTGACACAACCACATATACAATAGTCATTATAATGAAATAGGACGTTTTAAAGGAAGACATTCCCCCACACAGTTTGCTAGCAAATGGTCTGGTGCTCATCCAGGAGGCTATCAGAAATGCATCCCTTTAGAATGTTGCTCTCGTCTCCCAGGAACCTACCCATTTGTGACATCATCAAATTGTACCGTGGGTGGTGTATGTACCGGACTGGGAATCCCCCCTCTGAACATTGGTGATGTGTATGGGGTGGTGAAGGCCTACACCACTAGAGTGGGCATCGGGGCGTTCCCTACAGAACAACTCAATGTGAGTCAAACCCCAAACATGATACACTAATGCAAGTAAGAGGAGCTATAGAGTGAAGAACATAATGTCAGAATTCAAACGCAAAGTAGTCAAGACTACACAGAATAGAGTAGTTGAATGTCTGATTGCTCAGACTTGCTTCTCTGCTGTCATCTGTCCTTACAGGAGGTTGGAGAGCTGCTGCAGACGCGGGGCCATGAGGTGGGCGTGACCACAGGGAGGAAGAGACGCTGTGGTTGGCTGGATCTGGTCATCCTGCGTTACGCCAACATGATCAACGGCTTCACTGCGTGAGTGTCGCTGCAGGGTCTGCCCTGCCCCGAATGTTGTGCAGTCCTGTTACCTTTATTGAAAATTTGGGCCACATTGCCACCTACTGGATCTTATGTGGGGGTGGGGGGGGGGGGGGGGGCTGGAGAGGAGAGATACATGCTACATTTTTTCCTTGTTTTTCAATCACAGGTTTGCATTAACCAAACTTGATATCCTTGATGTGATGGATGAAATCAAAGTGGGAGTGTCTTATAAGCTCAATGGCAAAAAGATTCCCTATTTCCCAGGTAAGACTGACTGAATTTAGTAGTGTATATATTCCTGTATAAATGTATGTGATGAAAGAAGTTGTTGGCTTTATGTTGGCTTATAAGATTATTTTTTCCACTAAACCTTTCTCCATGGACTGTATGACCCATGTCTCCTCCCTGTCTTCTCAGCTAACATGGACGTCTTGCAGAAAGTGGAAGTGGAGTACGAGAAACTGCCTGGCTGGAAGAGTGACACCTCAGCCTGTAGGAAATGGGAAGATCTGCCAGTCAAAGCCCAGAACTACATCCGCTTTGTGGAGATCCACGTTGGCGTACCCAGTAAGTATTCTATTCCAAATTCAGGACCTACCTGTTTTAAAAATAACGAGATCAATACATAAAAACTTTTCAATGGCTCTTAATCAACGTTTTCTCTTTCCAGTCAAATGGGTTGGAGTGGGCAAGGCCAGGGAGTCTATGATCCAGATGTTCTAGGACACAAGACCTTCCTCTCTCCATGAAGGTGAATTGAGGTGCTATGGCTTTATCTGCCCTGGTCAGATTTCCTCTGTTTTGAAAATGTTTTTCCTACTATACGGGGCTGGCGCAGCCACACAAAGTGAGCAAATATGAGACTTTGAGACATGTTCAAAAAATACTTATATTGATTGTGTCACAGTGGCCCTTCTCTGTCGCAATTTACAAACCATGAAATGATTTTAGGTGAGTTCATATAGACTTGTTTATGTCCCAATTCCTTTCTTTGCACTGCTATAGCATTTGAGTATTTTGCAAAATATTGCTTTGATTTGACATTACTGTCATGTCAGGTAGCCTACGCTGTTTAGACTTGAATGAACCTTGGCCAGTATCTGATGCCTAATACTTGCATGCTGATGTAGAACCACAGCTGAAAAAACTATTTTGAACAATGTGTAATGGCCAGAATTATGTAGTCATGAGTATAACATTTAATTTTTTATTTTTTATTTTTTAACTAGGCACTTCAGTTAAGAACAAATTCTTATTTGTAATGACGGCCTACCAAGAGGCAGGGACGTGGGCTGGGAGAAATAAAAAGTTGGACGAAACACACATCACAACAAGAGAGACACCACAACACATAAAGATACATATATACATAATAATAAAGATACATAAGATACAATACATAAAGAGAGACCTAAGACAACAACACAGTATGGCAGCAACACAACACAGCATGGTAGCAACACAACATGACAACAACACGGTAGCGACACAACATGGCAGCAGCACAACATGGTAGCAGCACAAACATGGTGCAAACATTGTTGGGCACAGACAACAGCACAAAGGGCCAGAAGGTAGAGACAACAATACATCATGTGAAGCAGCCACAAGTGTCAGTAAGCTTGTCCATGATTGAGTCTTCGAATGTAGAGATGGTGTGGTCTAGGTGTAAATGATGTGTCCTGTATCATGTTGTCCACATTTTGTTGAAAGCGCACAGATGATCCATTTTCTTTGCTTCTGTGACACATTTGATGATATAAAACAAATGTATTTTTGTACCAATCAAATCTCAGTCCCGATGTATTTTTGCACACGTCAAATTTCAGTTTTTCGTAATATTATGTCCCCCATTGATACTGTACTATAACAGCTAAGATGGCACTGTGATACCCCAAAAGTTATCTAGTGCAATATTGTTACAAGTAGAAATCTTTAAGAAGTGGAAATCTGATATGCAAATAAATCTGTTATATTGCACAATTGATCTGTTGTGTTTTGTCTATTTTGTCTCTGGCTCATCCTTCTGTCAAGAAAAAATACAAATAGTCACAACTCTGGTGAATACTGAGGAAATAGTGTCATCTGCTGGACTAGGTTATTTTATAGTGCCTTGCGAAAGTATTCGGCCCCCTTGAACTTTGCGACCTTTTGCCACATTTCAGGCTTCAAACATAAAGATATAAAACTTTATTTTTTTGTGAAGAATCAACAACAAGTGGGACACAATCATGAAGTGGAACGACATTTATTGGATATTTCAAACTTTTTTAACAAATCAAAAACTGAAAACTTGGGCGTGCAAAATTATTCAGCCCCTTTACTTTCAGTGCAGCAAACTCTCCAGAAGTTCAGTGAGGATCTCTGAATGATCTAATGTTGACCTAACTGACTAATGATGATAAATACAATCCACCTGTGTGTAATCAAGTCTCCGTATAAATGCACCTGCACTGTGATAGTCTCAGAGGTCCGTTAAAAGCGCAGAGAGCATCATGAAGAACAAGGAACACACCAGGCAGGTCCGAGATACTGTTGTGAAGAAGTTTAAAGCCGGATTTGGATACAAAAAGATTTCCCAAGCATTAAACATCCCAAGGAGCACTGTGCAAGCGATAATATTGAAATGGAAGGAGTATCAGACCACTGCAAATCTACCAAGACCTGGCCGTCCCTCTAAACTTTCAGCTCATACAAGGAGAAGACTGATCAGAGATGCAGCCAAGAGGCCCATGATCACTCTGGATGAACTGCAGAGATCTACAGCTGAGGTGGGAGACTGTCCATAGGACAACAATCAGTCGTATATTGCACAAATCTGGCCTTTATGGAAGAGTGGCAAGAAGAAAGCCATTTCTTAAAGATATCCATAAAAAGTGTCGTTTAAAGTTTGCCACAAGCCACCTGGGAGACACACCAAACATGTGGAAGAAGGTGCTCTGGTCAGATGAAACCAAAATTGAACTTTTTGGCAACAATGCAAAACGTTATGTTTGGCGTAAAAGCAACACAGCTGAACACACCATCCCCACTGTCAAACATGGTGGTGGCAGCATCATGGTTTGGGCCTGCTTTTCTTCAGCAGGGACAGGGAAGATGGTTAAAATTGATGGAGAGATGGATGGAGCCAAATACAGGACCATTCTGGAAGAAAACCTGATGGAGTCTGCAAAAGACATGAGACTGGGACGGAGATTTGTCTTCCAACAAGACAATGATCTAAAACATAAAGCAAAATCTACAATGGAATGGTTCAAAAATAAACATATCCAGGTGTTAGAATGGCCAAGTCAAAGTCCAGACCTGAATCCAATTGAGAATCTGTGGAAAGAACTGAAAACTGCTGTTCACAAATGCTCTCCATCCAACCTCACTGAGCTCGAGCTGTTTTGCAAGGAGGAATGGGAAAACATTTCAGTCTCTCGATGTGCAAAACTGATAGAGACATACCCCAAGCGACTTACAGCTGTAATCGCAGCAAAAGGTGGCGCTACAAAGTATTAACTTAAGGGGGCTGAATAATTTTGCACGGCCAATTTTTCAGTTTTTGATTTGTTAAAAAAGTTTGAAATATCCAATAAATGTCGTTCCACTTCATGATTGTGTCCCACTTGTTGTTGATTCTTCACAAAAAAATACAGTTTTATATCTTTATGTTTGAAGCCTGAAATGTGGCAAAAGGTCGCAAAGTTCAAGGGGGCCGAATACTTTCGCAAGGCACAGTAATTGGCAACAGTCTGAAGCGGTTTCCTCTCCTTATCTCCGGCTGCATTTACACAGGTAGACCACTTTGGATCTTATTGATCACTAATTGGTCTTTTGACCAATCAGACCAGCTCTGAGTAAGCTCTGATGTGAAAACATCTGATGTGATTGATCAAAAGACCAATTAGTGGAAAGAAGATCAGAATGCCTGTGTAAATAGCCGAAGATAAGGGAGAGGAAACCACTTCTGACTGTCGCAGCCTCCTTTCCTTTATCTGTTGTCATGACGTTGCCCTCTTTGAGTACAGCGAGCACCATCCCCCGCTCTCTGCTTCTACAACCAGACTGCTGTGGTCAGAGGTCGTAAATTCCTGAGAAGACCTCATGGACACACAGTATTAGAGAAGAGGGTAAACTTTCACAGAGGACAAAGGAAATCCTTCCACGTCACAATACGTGATGTACTAACAAATGTCATGTTCCAGAGAAAGTGTAAAAGATTGGTGAAGAATCCAGCTACGAACTGGTGCGTTTGTCACAACTTGGGAAGCTCATGGGAGATGGTATGACCATTTTCCATAACGCTGTTTATATAATAGCCTCAGATATGAGGTTTACATCTAATTGTTGTATAAGATGAATGAGTGAGTATGATACTGTTTGTATAATGGTGTAAGATGATTGTGGACTGTTTAATGAAGAAAAATACAATTCCCTTTTGATTTGAACTAAATCAGAGGACCGCCCCTGAGCCCAGTTAGGGCCAGACATCCTGGGGCAGCCCCTTTTCTGCCATTCCGAATAAAACTCAACTTTGAGAAATTATCACCAGACCATGTTTTTTGTAGACTTGGTTGGAGACCAAGCTTACCTCAATTACGAGATGGCTAAAGGTTGTAGAATCTTTTAACCATACCATGTGGTTAAACTCTTAGACTATCGATACCGACAGAATAAGAACAAGTCTTTGATATTGATTACTAGTCTGCAGATAGGAATTTGGTATCTTTCAACGTGAAGAATGACAACCGCCGAAACATCCATTCTATAACGAATGTCACTTTGAACTATCCCCTCTAACCAAGATAGAGAGAGAGAGGGAGGGAGACAGAAAATTCTACCAAAAGAAAGACTTTTCACCAGCGATCAAGATGGCACACTGAGCGTAAATATATATATTGATTGCAATTGTTCCCGAATGAGTGAGCGTTCATGTGTAAGGGATTAGCATTTTAATTGTTATAATTAACTTTTTAGGGACTTCTTAGTCGATCCCCATTGCCCCTTTGTCTAACAAGCTGCCATGCCGGTTCAGCCCACTAGGGCACATTCTATCATTTCATGTAACCATATTTACTGTTTGTTTATGCATTTCTGTGAATTACTTAGTTGGTAATAAATACATTTTTTAAGACAATTGATGTATGGAGGACTCATAGTGAAGACAGGATTCATGCAGATAACCAACAATTTACGACGTTTGGAATGGGACTAACATGAGGTAAAATAAATAAATAATTAATCAGAAGACTATTGATCAGATATTAAAATATCTGAAAGGTTATATTAGGAAATTATAACCTTGTAATCTGAATATTTTTCCTTGGTGCCCCTATTTCCTAGTTAACTACAGTTACACGATTAATTAGTTTGATCACGTTATACTAATTACAGGGAATCTTTGATAAAACTATGTCTTCAATTTAATGATAGTAAAGACACAACACTGTTCTAATCTGAGAACACAATAGGTGAAATAGTACATAGTAAAATGTCATTCAAGGGACTTGCTTCCAACTATCAGAACTTAAAATCTCTCTATTTATTTGGCACTGGTGTGGATTGTAACCTGCTACGGATCAGTGGTGATGGGAACTTTGTCTTCATTTGGTCTCATCAGAAAGTCTAGTACCACTACATTGCTGAAATATTGGCAATGAGGCTCCTGTGCTCCTGTTTGGACGTTGAGGTTATCTGATTAAGACCCTTTCAAATTAAATCCCAGCCACTTCTACCACACCTGCTCCCCATGACCCTTCCTCTCCCCTCCGAGTGTCACCCCAGAACGCCACCGCCACCACTGTCACTTCCCTGAAAATAGCCAGTTACTGTGACCCAGGGATGGCCTGTTTAACGAGAAGGTTAGGGCAAATTAGATAAGAGCCTGCTGGAGTTTCTCATTCGGTAAGCAAGGGGCCATTTTGGCTCTTTTATTGACAATAAATCCATAGTTGCTGTGAGAAACTGTTCCTGGAATTGTGTCCCTGCAGGGGAGGAACACTAGGTCTTTCCATCTGGCTCGCCACTTAACGTGTCAGCTTTTCCTTGGACATTTGTATTTATGTGTTTGTGCCTTGTTTTCAGGATGTTTGTTTTCTGGATGCAAGTCCCTGCTGTGTTCCTCTGCTCCAGCAGGAGCCAATACTAATCTAATGTTGAAACAGTTCATACCTTCACTTCTGGCTTCATATCGGATGTTGGATGGGCATTTCATTGACGATGATGAGGAGGATATCCACATGTTCTTTCTTTCTTGTAATTTAATTTACAATATGCTAGAGTCTGCGTTGCAGAAGCATCTCAGAGAGAAGATGGCTCTGTTTTCTAACAAAGGCAAATAATAAACCACACATAGAAATTGTAGAAAACAAGCTCAAATACTTGAACAGTCACAATATTTAAATTTAGGGGAGTAACTTTGCTATTGATTTGTATTATATATTTAGATTGCAGTTATGTTACTGTAGTAGATTAATACAGCAGTTGTGGCTCAATCAGTGGTGGTCGGTGACGTTTAAGATGAGGGAGGACGATCATTTTTATGAGCATGGCTTTATTTCAGTAGGTAGTTACAAAACTGTAACTACCAATTGGATACCATGAAATTGAGGAGAAAAGGGGTAAAAATTTATTTTAAAAAAATCAAGGTGACAGTGACACATGTAGTATGGCCTTGCACACTCTTGCCTGCATCTAGCTTATCTAGGGTGTAATAATTAGTCCAACAGTCGCAAACGAGAGTTTCAATTGAACAAATTTAGGTATGTTTGTCCCCATTTCCTTCCCTTAGTGTCAGGACCTGATCTGTTTCACCTGTCCTTGTGATTGTCTCCACCCCTTCCAGGTGTCGCCGATTTTCCCCAGTGTATTTATCCCCGTGTTTTTCCTGTTTCTCTGTGCCAGTTTGTCTTGTATGTTTCCAAGTCAACAAGCATTTTTTCCGTTCTCCTGCTTTTTGCATTCTCCTTTTTCTAGTCTTCTGTTTCTGGACTTTGTACCCACCTGCCTGACCATTCTGCCTGCCTTGACCACAAGCCTGTCTGCCACTCTGTACCTTCTGGACTCTGATCTGGTTTTGACCTTATGCCTGTGCACAACCATTCTCTTGCCTACCCCTTTGAATTAATAAACATTGTAAGACTCTAACCATCTGCCTCCTGTGTCTGCATCTGGGTCTCGCCTTGTGCCTTGATAGTTTGCTTCTGTTCAAGAAACATTTTTAAACAGAATAGACAGAATGAACAAACCCCTGATCATACACAAACACAGGCCACTTTCGTAGCAGCCACATACAAACAGCATGAACATTTTGCTTGTTATATAATTCCTTCTAGCATCTACGCACTCTCCTCCTCTCACACTTTCCCTTCGCTTGTGGACTTCAGAGCACAACACATGTGCCTGGGGCCATGCAAAAAAAAACAAAACAAGCCAAACCTTCATATTGTAGCCGCTAACCACTACACACAGCCTATGTTGTTGGCACCATATTAGCTAACAACGCTAGTAACGTCATAATCAACATAGCTACTATAACTAACACATTACTAAACCCGGTACAATAATTCAGTACAGTGTACAGTCAGCAAGCAGTTCAGCAGTTACACCAGTGGGTGGCAATAAATTAATAAAACCAAACACTTACCTTGACTTGGAAGAGTTCCAGTGTCTGGATAGCCATAGACAGCTAGCTAACATAGCATCCCTCTCTGTTTCAGCCAGGTGTTTGATTAGGCTAAACTAGCTACCTGTATTCGCTAGCTAAGTGAAAGTGAAAAAAATACAACTAAATATCTCTCTCGCTCTCTTGCTTCTCCTTCATTGTAAAACAAATTAATTTGTTCAAACCTGTTCAACTATTGTCTTTCACTCTTTAAGTCAACTACTAACCACATTTTATACACTACAGTGCTAGCTAGACGTAGCTTATGCTTTCAGAACTAGACTCATTCTCTGATCCTTTGATTGGGTGGACAACATGTCAGTTCAATCTGCAAGAGCTCTGATAGGTTGGAGGACGTCCTCCGGAAGTTGTCATAATTACTGTGTAAGTCTTTGGAAGGGGGTGAGAACCATGAGCCTAGGTTTTGTGTTGACGTCAATGCACGCAGAGGAGGGTGGAAACTAGCTGTCCTCCGGCTACACCATGGTGCTACCCTACAGAGTGCTGTTGAGGCTATTGTTGACCTTCATGGCGAAATAGTGTTTTTACTCAATTATTTGATGACATTAATATATTTAGTATAGTTTTATCTAAAAAGGATACATTTTTGAATGTTTCACTTTTAATTTTTAAGAAATTCACTGAGGGGGATGGTCCTCCCCTCCCTCCTCTGGGGAGCCTCCACTGGGCTCAATTACAATAACCTTCCCAGTAGGGCCCTCACTATATATCCTAAGTGGGCATCACACGAAAGACAGAAAAGTCTTGAACAGAAAAGGTGCTGTGTGTGGCTTACTTTCAGACTAGCACTCAGAATTCTGCACAGTGATTTCTGTCACACCATCTGCCTCCCTCTCTTTCTCATTCACTCGTTCTTGCTTTATCTCTCTTACTTTCTCTCCCCCTCTCTGGGAAAACATTCAGTCATAACAACGCTCAGACCTTACAGATATCAGTGAAAATCATTTGTTGCAGCTCGAGTGAAAACATACAGCAATCATATCGTGGTTTGCCATGGAAGTTCCTTTTTGAAGAGATAACGACGTGCGCATTGAAGTGCTAAATGTCACATAAAACAGTTCTCGGCAGGTGTCTGTTGTCTTGGTCGATACAGTGCTGTATTTCTCTTTTAAAATGTATTGGGCAATACAGTACTGTAATTCTCTTTTAAAATGTATTGGGCAATACAGTACTGTAATTCTCTTTTAAAATGTATTGGGCAATACAGTACTGTAATTCTCTTTTAAAAGGTCTTGGGCAGAACAGTATTGTATTTCTTTTTTAAAGAAAACAACAGCTTGCATCACTAAATGTATCATCACAAAGACCCGAGTGAAAACGGTTGTAAACGCTTATCTTCTCATGAATTGGATTTAAGAGCTCTATTTTTTTACTGGGTGTGTGCAATTGTAAGAAAAACACGTTAGACGAAAAGAAGGTACATGTCAGATGCTTTGTCAATCTAACCTTTGCTTGGGGGGGTTGAGATCTTACCGGATAAGATAGAAGGAGCGAGAAAGAGAAAGGGGGGGCGTCAATATACAGTATAATATACAGTGAAATGCTTGCTCATTAATCCATTCCTGTTGATGACTTTAGTTTAGACTACATTAGTACAATAAAAGCCAAACTCTCTGTGTCACAAAGTAAAGAGGTATTGATATGAACAAGCTACAGATAAGCTTCCTGATAACCCTCAACATTCGTACACCATTTAGCAACAAAAATAGATTCAAAAGTATTAACAATTTAAAAAGTAAATTCACTGGTTTAGATTTGCTGGTTTAGATGTTTAGATGTTCACCCAATGTGTTGGTATTGCAAAGCCAACTGTGGTCATGTGAGGCACGGCGCTTACAATGCCAATGGTTGTGGGTTTGATTCCCACTGGGGCCACCCATACAAAAATGTATTGTGGCAGACGGCAGGGAGGGGTGAGGGGAGTGGTTATTGAGGGGAGATATCTGGCTCCAACCCAAGCCTTATATGGTCTTCCTGCCCCAACGAGACAAGGCTGTGGTTTGTTAAGCCAGGGAGTGCTTGGGGATAAAGGAGGAAGCAGCCTGCACAAAGGGGCAGAGACTTTTCTCTATAAAGAACAAGTTGCTATATCAGGTCGTGAAGAAGAATGACGAATGTCTGGAGTTGTTGTTAGTGCCCCGTCCCTTTGTACCATCTATCCTGCAGTTGGCGCACTCCCACCTTCTTGCAGCTCACCTAGGGATGGAAAAGACCCTAGACAGGTATAAGGTACACTTTTACTGGCCATGAGTGAAGAAAGTAGTGGAGGAACACTGCCGCAGTTGCCCGGAGTGACAGCAGGTGGCTCCGAAAACTCATTTTCACAGTCCCTTAATTCCCCTACCCATTATTTCAGTTCCTTTCAGCAGGATTGCAATGGACCTGGTGGGACATCTACCCAAGGGTAACAGAGGGCACCAATACATTTTGGTGATTTTGGATTATGCCACCAGGTACCCGGAAGCCATTCCCCTATGCACCATGATGGCCACCAAGGGAATCGCATGTGAGTTGGTTATGCTGTTCTCCCGAAGTAGGCATTCCCGATGAGATATCGACCGACCAGGGCATCCCTGTTCATGCCAAGAATCATGAAGGATCTATGCAAGCTAATGAGAATAACCCATTTTTAAGTTTTTGCCTAGTGGAACGGAACATACGAAGTCATTGAGAAGGTGGGTGAAGTTAACTATAGGGTTAGACAGCCGGGACGTAGGCATCTGACCCAGATTTACCATGTGAACCTGCTAAAGAAATGGAATGCACGTGATATACTCTACTCTATTTTGCCGAAGAAGGCTAACAAAGAGACCGAGCCAGCCGCGGTGACAATAGGGGAGCAGCAGAAGCAGGAGCTGACGGAGTTGGTCAGCCAAAACCAGGATGTGTTCTTCAGTGAACCAGGACACAACAATTTTGTACAGCACCACATCATCACCGAACCCGGGAAAAAGGTGAAGTTGAGACCCTACTCAAGGAGAGAGGCTGTCAGGGCAGAGGTAAAAATTATGTTGGAAGCTGATCTAATCAAAGAGTCGAATAGTGAGTGATGCAGCTCCGATTCTGTAATGATTTTTAGAACAGTAAAGGAAATCTCAATAATCGACTCCTACCCCATGTCCCGTATTTGATGAATTAATCGAACGGCTAGGGGCCGCCTGATTTATCAGCACGCTCGACCTGACAAAGGATTATTGGCAGGTGGCCTTAGGTCCCGAGGCACGGGAGAAAACTGATTTCGCCACCCGGGACGGTCTGTTCCATTACAAGAAGCTTCCCTTTGGTACTGCACAGGACCCCGGCCACCTTCCAGAGGTTGATGGACCGGGTTCTCCAACCCCATCGCATGTTCGTGGTGGCAGACATCGACAAAATATTGTGATCCATGGGTGAGCGCAGTAGTGCAGGCCTTACAGGATGTGGGGCTAACAGCAAACCCCCAAAAATGTTGGCTCGCCCTGTGGAGGGCTGCGTACCTAGGGTACATGATCGGTAGGGGATGTGTCAAACCCCAGGTGAAGAAAGTGGAGGCGATTCGGGACTGTCCCCGCCCCCTCACCAAGAAGCAGGTACCCACATTTGTGGAGTTGACTAGTTACTACCGGAGATTTATTCCCCACTTTGCCTCCCTAGCCAGCCCCCTGACAGATCTGACCAGGAGCCGTCTGCCCACTTAGGTGACGTGGCCCGAGGAGACGTAGGAAGCCTTCCAGGACCTAAAGGGAGCACTGTGTTCTGGACCCATGCTGGTGACACCGGACTTCTCCAAGCCACTGGTGGTACAGACCGATGCATCCGAAACAGGGGAGGGTGCCGTCCTATCACAGATACAAGAAGGTGAGGACCACCCAGTCATGTACATTAGCCAGAAGCTGTTGCCGTGGAATCAAAAATATTCTACGGTGGAGAAAGAACGTCTTGTGATGAAGTGGGCGCTGGAAACGCTGAAGTAATACTTATTGTGACGGCACTTCACCCTCGTAACGGACCATGCACCACTGGTTTGGATGTCACGGAATAAGGACAGTAACGCCCGGGTCACCCGATGGTTCCTATCCTTACAGCCCTTTGCTTTCTGTCGTCCACAGATCAGGTGCAGCCCATGGAAATGCTGATGCCCTCTCCAGGAGGGATGCTCTCGGGAGAGGTGAGGGGAAATATCTTACAGCCCACTGGCTCCATCCCCAAGCCTTATATGGTCTTCCTGTCCCAACGAGGCAATGCTTGGGGATAAAGGAGGAAGCAGCCTGCACAAAGGGGCAGAGTAGGAGAGAACCAAGAGTGTTATGAAGAGTGGGAGAAGCGAGAACAATATCGGTGTGATTACCCGTTGTGAACTGGACTGTCGGTCTACTCCCCCTTGTGTACCGGACCGGATTGGCTCAGGACCCGAGTGTGGGGATTACCCCCGGAAAACGTAACGGACAACGAGAATGGCTTGTGGACTGTGAGGCGATTGGTGAATTCCCCCTTCTTTCCCCGTGTACCGATATCCTTAATAAACTCCCCCTTTTGCATTCGATTTGTGCTACTGGTGCATGTTTTGGTATTGAACTTGGAAACTTGGTGATTTGGAAACCCCACACCCTTGAGCCTGCTACAGTATGCACACATGGCGGTAAGTTGCATTGGATAAAAGTGTCTGCTAATTATTATTAACTGCATGACCAGACTGATGCAGTGTGTGTGCGTGTGCATGTGTGTGTGTGTGTGGGTAAACCAAATATGTCTAAAAAGAAACTCTTGGTCCAACTTTCTCTGCCTTTCTACTCTTTTCCAAAGTCAACATTTTTATCCTCAATTTCTTTTTCATCTGTCAATCAGGACTTTCCTCAATTTGCATGTGTGATTTGAAAGTACAAAATGTTGTGTTTTGCCCATGTCCTGTTGCTAAAAAAATCACAAAACATGTTAAACATTACAATTGTTTGATGCAGGGGTCACCTTTGATAACAATTTAGAAGAATTTGACAGAGCAAAATAGTCCTTTCCCTGGCCACAGTTAAATGCCTGAGAAAACATCATTAGCTAAATTGAAAACACATTTTGATCAGTTTGAAATGTCCCTTTGACAGCAGTAGCCTAGTTATAGGCTTTGACAGCAAGACAATTAGGCTACTCCAAATAAGGTCAATGAACCAAAGCAGTTTCACAGAACACTAAAAAGTGTCTTAGTAGTTTTCCAATAACAAATAGCTCATGAAGCACGGCTGTGTGTGTTTTTCATAGTTGAGCCAGCTGAATGGATGCCTTTTGTCCTGCTGGCAGACCCACTCTGCACTGACTTCTTGTTTACCGGCTGGGGCTCTGAGGGGATTTCCTCTGTGTGGGGAAAAATTAACCACCAAACCTATACCATCATAGAGGCTTTTTATCGAAACTGTGTTGAAGTGTTGTCAATGTGGCAAATACCTTATTAGTAGGCACACACACACACCAAGACATACTTTTTTGGGATGAGTCTGGGGTACCGTGAGTGTGCAGATGGCTGAGGCCTATCTGAGCCCGGGACACTCTTTGGCACACTGACATGATATCTTGGTAACAGTGTCCTGAGAAACCACTCTGTTGATATGGGTCTTGTGCTCAGGGGTGTCGATTGGGTATGGCATACCCTAGCTCAACACAAACAATTAAAATTAGACTACTAAAATAATTTATATCCCTATTAAAAGGCTAATGCAGCAACCATAGCCACGGGAAGATGGGTGGGGGTGGGGGGTGCTGTGATTTTTTTTTTATTAACCCTTACAAAAAAAAGTTTGCAGTTCTGAAACTGCAGTAAAAGTGTCATAACTGCAGTCGACTGTGGTATTTTGGACTCAATAATATTACCTGTGTTCTCTGTTCGTCTGTTGCCAGTTCGTCTTGTTTCGTCAAGCCTACCACCGGTTTCCCTCTGTTCCTGTCTCTCGATTGTTCCTGGTTTCTAGTTTTCCCAGTTTTGACCTTTTCTGCCTGCCTTGACCCTGTCTGCTGTCCTGTACCTTTGCCCCACCTATTTGGATTACTGACCCCTGCTTGCCCTTGACCTGTCTTTTGCCTGCCCCTGTTGAATTAATAAACTGTTGTTACTTCGATGTTGCCTGCATTTGGGTCTTACCTTAATGTGGTATATACTGCACTCTAACTGCATTATTTTTTCATGAGGGTATTTTCAGATTTTTCAGGGGGTGCTCCAGCACCCCTACTTTCCGTGGCTATGGAAGCAACCCAGCGGGCTGGCTTTAGGACTATGGACTGGGCATCCACACAGCTCTGCAGAGAACAACACAACTCTTCTCTCAAAACTGTGGAGGAGATAGATGGCTAGATAACTTCTGTTTGACTTGACATCAAACTAAACTAGAGTTTTTGATCCCGGTACTGAGCTAGTGAGTAGCAGCTAATTACTCTCTGACGTGTTTGTAGAATGTAAAGTCCACTATCGACTGGGGTGAAGGAAGTTACAGCAGCCAAGGTGATAATGGCTGTAGTCAATTTTGGATGTTTTTTTGCTATTCTTTAAATTGCATTTTAGAGTTTTTAAATGAAGTAAAAATGAGCTTCAACTTGATAAAAATTTAGAGTCACTTTGCTATACCCTAGGTTTAGCTGAAATGACGCCCCTGCTTGCGTTGCTGTCTCTTTACAATCAAGAAAGAAGAGCTAATTGTTTGCTATAATGCATATTGTAAGTAATTACCTGACATAACTCAAGACTGTAGCTGTGTTTGAATACCCATACTAACATACTGTATACTACATACTTAATGTGTAAATACTATATTCTATTAGTTCATTTTAGTATACTGTAAACAAACGGTATCCTTTCAGGGGAAATAGCGGAATCCGCGTTGTGGTAGCTATTGATAAAGAAGAACATCAAGACGAACCAGTTGCTTTACAAGTGGGATGCATTGTTGAGCGCTACATTCCGAGGGGTTCGTGCTGATTGTACGTTGATTGTGACAGTCAGTTAAATGGCGTCCCTTGACAAGGCAAGAACAAGATGTATGTAAGGAGAAGTACAGTATTATCATAAGGAGAGTTATACTTGGAATACGGGAGGCGCAGCGGTCCCAGCCGAATCCTGAGGGGGGGCCCAGATAGCCGGATGGGAAAAAGAGAGGCAGAGGAGGTCTAAGAGAGAGAGGGAGGAAGAGGGTGAGCTTGAGTCGGTTAAAAATGGTGGGGAAAAAGGATATGGTTTGTTAAAGAAGAATGGTAGAAAGTGTAAGCAGAGTCAATTGAAGACAGGGGTAGAAATGGAAGTGAATGAGGGCAAAGTATCGAAGGTGGTAGCTGTGGTGAAGTTCTCGGAGCCCGATACTTGCACCGAGGGTTAGGATAAAGATAAGTCTGACAGTAGGAGTGAAGTTTTTGGAAAAAGTGGACCCTTGCCTTTTGGCTGATCCATTTGAGGTTTCAGGGTGAAAACAGAGTTGGGTGTTGTGGAATCAGTGAGGGTAACCAGAAGTGGTCTTGTGATAATTATGTGTTTCTGCTGGTCAGAGGGAGCAGATGCTCCATGTTAAACGAATGGTGGCAAGAGATTTGTTTTTTTTTTATTGTTTTGCTCTCAAGAAAAGGGCTCCATTAAAAGGAGTGATTACTGGGGTAGCGGTAAATGTGAAAGCTGGTCAACTGAAGAGGAAGATTCCCAGTGTTTGTGATGCTCATCGCTTGGTGTGACGCAGACAGGGTGGTGTGAGTGGAGAAACAGAAGAGTCATTGTCTGTTCATTTGAGTTTTGATGTTGAGTCTTTGCCCGACCAGGTGATGTTAGGATATATAAGTTTTCCTGTACAAGCTTTTGTGACGACTACATTACGTTGTTACAGTTGTCAAGCTTATGGGCATGTGGCAGCAGTGTGTAGGAGGAAGGTCCCTAGGTGTGAGAAGTGTGCCGAAGGCATGAGTGAAAGGAATAGGTAGCTTTGGGGAAAGTAGTGGTATGTGTTAATTGTAGGTGTG
Source organism: Oncorhynchus mykiss (assembly GCF_013265735.2). Classification (NCBI taxonomy): domain Eukaryota; kingdom Metazoa; phylum Chordata; class Actinopteri; order Salmoniformes; family Salmonidae; genus Oncorhynchus; species Oncorhynchus mykiss. The sequence goes on from NC_048568.1 coordinate 21,583,438, forward strand.
CCCATGGGGCTGGGGATCAGAAATATCCAGTGCGAGAGAGGCAGTTTGAGGTTTCCAGGGTTAGAGTAGTGCAGAAGTGGTCATATGCTGAGGCAGTGAAGAAAGTAGAGGAAGATGGGTCAAGAGGAGGGTTCCTGAGAGGAGTGGTGTGAATAGTAGATTTGTACCAGTACAGAGGGATAAACCAACAAGTGATATATGTTTCAGTAAGATTGGATTTTTGGCATTTATAGTAATGGTTATCAACTGTACTGCAGGGATGGATTGTAAGTCACAGAAAATAGTTTGTTGTGGTAGCTCCAGAGAGGTATTTGGGTGGTGATGTCCCATGCTTTCAGGCTGTTTGCCTGAAATAGGACTAAATAGATTTAAATAGTGGAGTTTAGTATTTATATAATGGAGTTATATTCCAGTCTAGTAGGTAGCGGTAATGCAACATTTATTGGATGCCAACCTCCGCCGAACCTCATCGTAGAAGAAGGTATCCTTTCAGTTGAGCGTACTAGCGCTTCACCTGTCTACCAGAAGTTGATGCTGTTGCTAAGCAACCTCTTGTTAGCTTGCTAGCGTAACAAATGACTAGCTAGACATTTTACGATTTCGGGTGTTTCATGATTTCAATCTGGAGTGCGCTCTGGGCTTTCGTAAATCCAGAGCATTGTCAGATTGTTCATTTGTAAATTCAGAGCGTTTCACTCTCGGAGTGCACACACTGGACACTCTGGCCAAGGAGTAGGGTTAATCCGAGCGTTCTGAACTCACAACAGCGGTCAAACACCCAAGCGAACTGGCTAACGTCAGCACTAAGTGTGCTGCTGGCAACAATTTAATTACGTTTTTTGGGGCAACGTTTATTCACACCAGCCATATTCAATGGGTGTTGAGCGTTTGTAAATGCATCAGTTATTCTGCGATCCGGCACACAGACGAGATAAGAGTGCTCTGAAATCGGAGTAGATAGACAGAATTAACAATGCCCATTGAGAACGCAGAACGACTATAGCACTTAGCTAAAATGCCATGAATAATCAAGCCAATAAACGTTGGGTAGTTAGTTAGGAAGCATATAGTTAATATACAGCCTGGCAAGTTAGATGTAGTAGCCAACTAACATTATAACGGTAATTAGCTTACATACCGGTACATACTGCTGTAATGATATGCTATGTGGTTCGTAAGGATAGCGTAGCTAACCAACATAACATGTAAGGTAACTTATTTGAAATGTCATTACTTTATTATATTGCTAAACATTTTCCTAACATTTGTCATAATTAGTTAAAGCAATGAATTTGTATTGCCATTTTCTTCAAATCTGAAAACGATGTGGAGCCACGCCCATTTTATGAAGAATTGCATTATGGGCCCTAAAAGCACGGAAATAGTGTCCACTGCTTGTGTACTTCGTATTTTGACGAATTTAGTACGACATCGGAGAACCTTTGGTATACTATCTATATCCATGCTATGACCTATAGGCATACTATATACTCAATTTACGTCACAAATAGTACGAATAGTATGAGTGTTCGAACGCAGCTGATGTCTAGATACCCATGAACATGTTTACGCATCAATCAGACTCATTGTCGGGTATTAAATAGACTCATAGTGGGTATTAGGCTACTGATCATTATAGCAATAATGAAGAATATCATTGATAGAATATGGCGTCATAAGTACATTTGGTAGATACAAATTAAGTTGCTTCTGCCTACAGTAAACTGTAAAAAGATCCACTTGCATTTTAAGTTGAATATTAAATTATAGGCAAATAAAATGTGTGATTCTCAATTGTCATCATAATCATCCCGTAAATAACGTTCAACACAGTTCCATAAAACGTGGCATTTTGCATCTTGAGTGACAATTGCACATTCCTGTATATAACTGCAATGCACACACTGAACTCTAAAACGGGGAAAAGCCAAATGAGGTTACGGCATAGAGATAGATAGAGAACTAATCTTTGTATATGTGCTACTATAGTGTCTGTGACAGCATGCGCTGCGCCATTGAGGCAATCTCCATTTTGAAGTAGTCCGTTTTCTTCTTCAGGATTGGCTGATCCCTCCTTATGCCCCTGACTCCAATAGGGTCACCGGGAGGGATCAGCCAATGAAGTTGGAAATCCCACCCAGTTGACCACATTAAAATGGTGGAAGCCCTCAATGGCGCTGCCAATGCTAAAATAGCCTTTTGGTAACTAGAGGCCTCTATCCTTCTTTATGGGTTATGGTATAAGAACTAGGTCGGCTTTTAGGACCCAGGGGGGATTCGGATGTTATGAGGACATAAGGCTCGGTTGATTTAATGGGAGTACGACTTTGAGTGCATGAGGATACATTAACTAATAATACGCATGGACAAATATGCTGATAAGTTGTCAAAGAGTCCGAACAATGACCCATAATAACGTTCGAATTGGTCAAGGTAAAGTTCTGTTTAAAATATTTTGTTTCAGTCATGCCAGAAATAGTAGTAGTTCGCATTGTAGTCAGTGGGGATGCGGATATCTTCACCCAATCTGCTCTGCTAGGCCTTGAACTGTCAAAAACGAGCCAAAATATAATATTGTTATGCCTACTGTCTGTAACATATAGTTGGTCGGGTATTAAATAGACTCATAGTCAGGGTATTACATGTGTTACATATGCCCGAAGAGTTAAGAAATAATTGCTGTAAAATCGTTTTTTATTTTGCTGTCGCGCAGGGTGTTGGGAAAAAAAACGGATACTCTGTCATTAATTGTTATGAGTAAATTGGTTGCATGCCGCTTGGTTTCATTTGGCAACAGCAAGGACTGTAGTAAATCCGCGGTGTTTTAGTACACAACCCCCCCCCCCCCCCCCCCCCCCCCCCCGCGTACTGTTGTGCTCTTGTGAAGCTCAGCCTATTTATTGTCTTAATTTAGTTGAAACGGTTGGTTGTTGAATCATTTTATTAACGCCAAAAACCTGAAATAAGAGGGACTTGGTGGTTGTTCCATTGAATTATTTCTACATTGTTTCCGAACCATAGAGGAACCTGCGCATTTTTTTTCTTCAGTAGTCTAACACGTGTGATACTTGAACCAGAATCTGGGTGTATAGTAACGTCTACCGTAAACCCAGACTCTGGTTCAACTGTAATCCTAATGTAACAATGGTATTTACTTTTTTTCTTTAGTGCGAAAACATTGTATCCGCATACTAATACTGTATATGCCCTGAAAGATTGGCCTAAACATTGTATTAAAATATGAATATTTTATTACAGAATTAATTTCACGAAAAGCAACCACCGAGCCCTTATTCTTGACGTCTCCTTTAACCTTGTGAGGGAAATGCGCCGACGCTGCCCAAATGCGCATGTAAGGTGAGAGCATAGTAGTGTTAGAATACTCATACTAACCATACTATTTGTGACGTAAATTGAGTATATAGTATGCTTATTGGTCATAGTGTTGGTATGCCAAAAGTTCCCGGATGTCGTACTACGTTCGCCAATACACGAAGTATACAAACAGTGGACACTATTTCTGTGCTTTTAGGGCCCATAATGCAATTCTTAAAAGTATTTTTAATATTTGAATAAAATGGTGAAAGTCCAGCAAGAGCCGATACCAATTCATTGCTTTAACGAATTATGACAAATGTTAAGAAAATGTTGGGCAATATAATAAAGTATTGACTTTGCAAATAATTTACTTTACATGTTATGTTGGCTGACAATTTGTTAGCTACACTATCCTTACGAACCACATAGTATGTATGTTAGCCAGCTACCATCCTAACGTTAGTTGGCTACTACATCAGGGAGTATATTAACTGTATGCTTCCTAACTAACTACCCAATGTTTATTGACTTGATTATTCTTGTCATTCTTAGCTAAGTGGAATAGTCGTTGTGGGTGTTCATTGGACATTCGGGTGCCGGTGTCAGTAAACATTGCCAAAAAAGCGTAATTAAATTGTTCCCAGCAGCAGTTTGTCACCAACGCTTTGGATAACAGGAAAACAGCCTTACCAGCTCTGCTAGGGTGAGTAAAATAGTGAACTCTCTGAATTTTCAAATGGACAATCTGAAAACTCTGAATTTACGAACGCCCAGAGTGCACTCTAGATTGAATTTAAGAACTCAACAGAAGGTGTAAAATGTCTAGCTAGTAATTTGTTATACTAACGAGTTAGTAAATGGTAGACAGGCGCAGCGCTAGTACGCTCAACTGAAGAAGGTATACTAAAATGAACAAATAGTATGTAGTGTATATACTCATGTAGTGTATATAGTATGTTTAGTATAGGTATTCGAACACAGCTCATGTCTTACCTCGGCTGGAGGTTGTTACATTCAGGTGAAACTTTGCTGAATTGCATACAGTAAATATATATTTTGTATTTGAAAACTTTCATACCAGCGAGAAAGAATCTAAGTTCCAAAGGTTTCCAAAACCATATTGCAAGCGAGGATTATTAACGTTTCTAAACGTTAAAACAGAGCATCGGGATTATATTTCTCTTGGAGCCACCTGTGGTCCATACCTTCATCTGAGAACCCTAAAAGGGAGATAGATGGCTGTAAGCTCCCTTGGGTTTTGGAGAGCTATAAATTACCCATCGTACTGCATTAGTGTTTTTCACGAGGTTGAACTAAACATCACAGCTTTGTCATGACATGCCATTTGGAAAATGCACACTATGTGGGCACTTACTCGTCGAACATCTCATAACAAAATCATGGCCATTAATATGGAGTTGGTCCCCCCCCCCCCCCCCCTTTTGCTGCTATAATAGCCTGCACTCTTCTGGGAAGGCTTTCCACTAGATGTTGGAACGTTGCTGCGGGGATTTGCTTCCATTCAGCCACAAGCATTAATGAGGTCGGGCACTGATGTTGGGTGATTAGACCTGGCTCGCAGTCTGCATTCCAATACATCCCAAAGGTGTTTGATAGGATTGAGGTCAGGGCTCTGTGCAGGCCAGTCAAGTTGTTCCATACTGATCTTGACAAACCATTATTCTGAAAACATTTTTAACCCTTTTTATTTCTCCCCAATTTCATGGTATCCAATTGGTAGTTAGTCTTGTCCCATCGCTGCAACTCCCGTACGGACTCGAGAGAGGCGAAGGTCAAGAGCCATGCGTCCTCCGAAACACAACCCAGCTGAGCCACACTACTTCTTGACACAATGCCCGCTTAACCCGTAAGCCAGCCGTACCAATGTGTCAAAGGAAACACTGTACATCTGGTGACCGTGTGAGCGTGCATTGTGCCCGGCCCGCCACAGGAGTCGCTAGTGCGTGAAAGGACAAGAATATCCCTGCCAGCCTAACTCAGACAATGCTGAGCCAATTGTGCGCCGCCCCATGGGTTTCCAGGTCACGGTCGGCTGCGACAGAGCCTGGACTTGATCCAGGATCTCTAGTGGCACAGCTATTCCTCCTCCATCTAACTTTACAGTTGGCACTATGCATTCAGGCAGGTAGCGTTCTCCTGGCATCTGCCAAACTCAGATTCATTCAAAATCAAAAGTAAGTCAGTATCTGGTGTGGCCACCAGCTGCATTAAGTACTGCAGTGCATCCCCTCCTCACGGACTGCACCAGATATGCCAGTTCTTGCCGTGAGATGCTACCCCACTCTTCCACCAAGGCACCTGCAAGTTCCCAGACATTTCTGGGGGGAATGGCCCAAGCTCTCACCCTCCGATCCAACAGGTCCCAGACGTGCTCAATGGGATTGAGATCTGGGCTCTTCGCTGGCCATGGCAGAACACTGACATTTCTGTCCTGCAGGAAATCGCGAACAGAATGAGCAGTATGGCTGGTGGCATTGTCAGGATGAGCCTGCAGGAAGGGTCTCGCATGAGGGAGGAGGATGTCTTCCCTGTAGCGCACAGCGTTGAGATTGCCTGCAATGACAACAAGCTCAGTCCAATGATGCGGTGACACACTGCCCCACACCATGACAGACCCTCCACCTCAATTGATCCCGCTCCAGAGTACAGATCTCCGTGTAACGCACATTCCTTCGACGATAACCGCGAATCCGACCATCACCCCTGGTGAGACACAACCGTGAGTCGTCAGTGAAGACTATTTTTTGCCAGTCCGGTCTAGTCCAGCGATGGTGGGTTTGTGCCCATAGGTAACGTTGTTGCTAGTGATGTCTGGTGAGGACCTGCCTTGCAACAGGCCCACAATCCCTTACAACAGGCCCACAATCCCTCAGTCCAGCCTCTCTCAGCCTATTGTGGACAGTCTTAGCACTGATGGAGGGATTGTGCGTTCCTGGTGTAACTCGGGCAGTTGTTATTGCCATCTTGTAACTGTCCCGCAGGTGTGATGTTCGGATGTACCGATCCTGTGCAGGTGTTACACGTGGTCTGCCACTGCAAGGACGATCAGCTGTCCGTCCTGTCTCCCTGTAGCGCCGTCTTAGGCGTCTCACAGCATGGACATTGCAATGTATTGCCCTGGCCACATCTGTAGGCCTCATGCCTCCTCCCAGCATGCCTAAGGCACGTTCACGCAGATGAGCAGGGACCCTGGTCGTCTTTCTTTTGGTGGTTTTTCAGAGTCCGTAGAAAGGCCTCTCTTTAGTGTCCTAAGTTATCATAACTGTGACCTTAATTGCCTACCATCTATGCTGTTAGTGTCTTAACCTCTCTAGGGTATGTGGGACGCTAGCGTCCCATCTGGCCAACATCCAGTGAGGTTGCAGAGCGCCAAATTCAATTACAGAAATGCTCATTATTTCTTGTTAAACCAACCAGTGTCATATTTATAAAATGCTTTTCGGCGAAAGCATACCTAGCACAGAACATACCTAGCCCAGAACATACATAGCCCAGTTGACAAATGATTACAAACAGTAACCAGCCAAGCAGAAGCGTTACAAAACTCAGAGATAAAATTAATCCCTTACCTTTGATGATCTTCATATGGTGGCAATCAGAAGACATTCATTTACTAAATACATTTTCATTTTGTACGATGAAGTCTCTTTATATCCAAAAATCTCTTAGTGTTTTCTTCAGTAATCCACAGGCTCAAACTCAGTCAAAACAATCACACAAAAAAATCCAAATTGTATCCGTAAAGTTCATAGAAACATGTCAAACGATGTTTATATTCAATCATCAGGTGGTTTTTTTAGCCTAAATGATCTATAATATTTCAACAGGACAATAATGTTGTCAATATAAAAGGTAAACAAGAAATGCACATGCGTCTGAAAACTCTGCGTCACGTTAGGGTCCACTCGTTCAGACTGGTCTTACTCCCTCATTTATAAGAATACAAGCCTGAAACTATTTCTAAAGACTGTTGACATCTAGTGGAAGGCATAGTAACTGCAAATGGAGTCCTAAGTCAATGGATACTGTAATGGCATTGAATAGAACACTACAAAACCCAAAAAATAACTACTTCCTGAATGGATTTTTCTCAGGTTTTCGCCTGCTAAATCAGTTCTGTTATACTCCAACACTATTTTAACAGTTTTGAAAACTTTTGTGTTTTCTATCCAAATCTACCAGTTATATGCATATCATATCTTCTGGGCCCGAGTAGCAGGCCGTTTAATTTGGGCATGCTTTTCATCCAAAATTCCGAATGCTGCCCCCTACCCTAGAGGTTAATGACCGTTCCACATGTGCATGTTCATTATTTGTTTGTTTAATTGAAAAAGAATGGGAAACAGTGTTGAAACCTTTTTTTACAACGATCTATGAAGTTATTTGGATTTTTATGAATTATCTTTGAAAGACAGGGTCCTGAAAAGGACGTTTCTTTATTTGCTGAGTTTAGTTCAAACTAGGGATACACAATATATCGGTAAGTATATCGGAATCGGACCATTTTAGCTAAAAATGCCGGCATCGGCTCTACGTGTAGTTTAACACTGTCAAAGCTGACTTGCATACCTGTGTAACGTAGGTAGATGACGTAATGACGCCACAAAAAATACAGCGCTACATGTGCAACACAGCATTCCTAACACAGCCTACTGTGTCGTTCTATTTTGAAGTTTCAAAGGAAGCTAACAAAAAGGTCATATGTAGCGCAGCGTTTGATGCTATTAGTTCCTGAGGGGAGAAAGTTAAATCTTTCAATACCACAAACCTGAATACTCATTTGAAAGTGCTTCACCTCCAGACGTTCAGCGACTACTTAGAACAAAAGCAGAAAAATGAAGCGCACACTTCCAACAACTAAACCAGTTCAAGTCGAGCAGTCATTTGAAAGAGTAAGAATTTCAGTGAGACAACTCAAAGGTGAAATCCATTAACGCCAACACAATGGAATTCATTGCCCTTGACAATCAACCCTTCTCTGTCATGGATGATGTTGGATTTCGCAGACTGGTCGAGCACCTCAAGCCCCGGTACACACTAGCAAGTAGGTGTTATTTTTCAGATGTTGCCCTACCGGAGTTACAGTATTGTTGAAACGCACAACCATGAGCTACTTGCTATGGGCGTCACTGCTATTAGCTTCACGACTGACATTTGGACTAGTGACGTTGGCCCCATGAGCGTGTTGAATCTGATAGCACAGTGGGTCGACGAGGATTTCGTACTGAGGAAAGCTGTCTTGCATGCTCAAGAATGTGCTGGTTCTTATACCGCTGCTGCCATTTCAATAGCATTTGAGAACATGTTTGAAACTTGGAAAATCCCCAAGAACGAAGTACATGCTGTGCTACGTGATATTGCACGTAAGATGACAGTCTTTGGGAGTTGCCAGTTTGCCATGTATGTCACACACGCTGCAACTGGCTGTGAACTAAGTTGTTTTGGCACAACGCAGCATAGTGGCAACAGGTAGGAAGATAGTGGGTCATTTTAAATGCATACAGCTGCCTGCAAGCAATACAGAAGCAGCTTGGCGTGAAAACGAAAAGGCTTAAGCAAGATGTTTCCACCAGATGGAACAGTACTTTTTACATGGAATGCCTGCTGGAACAAAAATGAGTGCTTGGCATGTACGCAGCTGACTGAGTTACCTGCAACAGTCAGTATAAACTTGTGGAGACTCACTGAAAACATGAACACACTCCTAGCTCCATTCAAACAACAGACTCAAGAAATAAGCTCATCTGCCGCAGATGTGATACCCTCTGTCATGGTTTTGAAACGCCTGCTCGACAACTGCCGACACAGACCATGGGGTTAACTTGAATCATGTCTGTGAGGATAACAGAACTCATTTAGCAGGTGAAACCCAGAGGACAAACAATTCAGATTTTTTTTTCCTGAGGTCACTTTTCAATGGGGTTTCATTGGGAATCCAGATTTCTAAGGGATCTTCTTGCAGTTCCTACCTCTTCCACTGGATGTCAACAGTCTAGAAATTAAGTGAGGTTTTTCCTTTGTGTAATGAAGTAGCCCTGTTCAGAACGAGGGTCACTTCAAGTGTACTGTTAGAGGCGTGTGACGAGAAAGCTAGCTACAGTTTGTTTTCCTCCTGTATTGAACACAGATCATCCCGTCTTCAATTTTATCGCTTATTTACGTTAAATACCTAAAGTTGTATTACAAAAGTAGTTTTGAAATGTTTTGGCAAAGTTTACAAGTACAGTGCCTTGCGAAAGTATTCGGCCCCCTTGAACTTGGCGACCTTTTGCCACATTTCAGGCTTCAAACATAAAGATATAAAACTGTATTTTTTTGTGTAGAATCAACAACAAGTGGGACACAATCATGAAGTGGGATGACATTTATTGGATATTTCAAACTTTTTTTAACAAATCAAAAACTGAAAAATTGGCCGTGCAAAATTATTCAGCCCCTTTACTTTCAGTACAGCAAACTCTCTCCAGAAGTTCAGTGAGGATCTTTGAATGATCCAATGTTGACCTAAATGACTAATGATGATAAATACAATCCACCTGTGTGTAATCAAGTCTCCGTATAAATGCACCTGCACTGTGATAGTCTCAGAGGTCCGTTAAAAGCGCAGAGAGCATCATGAAGAACAAGGAACACACCAGGCAGGTCCGAGATACTGTTGTGAAGAAGTTTTAAAGCCGGATTTGGATACAAAAAGATTTCCCAAGCTTTAAACATCCCAAGGAGCACTGTGCAAGCGATAATATTGAAATGGAAGGAGTATCAGACCACTGCAAATCATCATGATCTCACTGGATGAACTGCAGAGATCTACAGCTAAGGTGGGAGACTCTGTCCATAGGACAACAATCAGTCGTATATTGCACAAATCTGGCCTTTATGGAAGAGTGGCAAGAAGAAAGCCATTTCTTAAAGATATCCATAAAAAGTGTCGTTTAAAGTTTGCCACAAGCCACCTGGGAGACACACCAAACATGTGGAAGAAGGTGCTCTGGTCAGATGAAACCAAAATTGAACTTTTTGGCAACAATGCAAAACGTTATGTTTGGCGTAAAAGCAACACAGCTCATCACCCTGAACACACCATCTCCACTGTCAAACATGGTGGTGGCAGCATCATGGTTTGGGCCTGCTTTTCTTCAGCAGGGACAGGGAAGATGGTTAAAATTGATGGGGAGATGGATGGAGCCAAATACAGGACCATTCTGGAAGAAAACCTGATGGTCTGCAAAAGACCTGAGACTGGGACGGAGATTTGTCTTCCAACAAGACAATGATCCAAAACATAAAGCAAAATCTACAATGGAATGGTTCAAAAATAAACATATCCAGGTGTTAGAATGGCCAAGTCAAAGTCCAGACCTGAATCCAATCGAGAATCTGTGGAAAGAACTGAAAACTGCTGTTCACAAATGCTCTCCATCCAACCTCACTGAGCTCGAGCTGTTTTGCAAGGAGGAATGGGAAAAAATGTCAGTCTCTCGATGTGCAAAACTGATAGACATCCCCCAAGCGACTTACAGCTGTAATTGCAGCAAAAGGTGGCGCTACAAAGTATTAACTTAAGGGGGCTGAATAATTTTGCACGGCCAATTTTTCAGTTTTTGATTTGTTAAAAAAGTTTGAAATATCCAATAAATGTCGTTCCACTTCATGATTGTGTCCCACTTGTTGTTGATTCTTCACAAAAAAATACAGTTTTATATCTTTATGTTTGAAGCCTGAAATGTGGCAAAAGGTCGCAAAGTTCAAGGGGGCCGAATACTTTCGCAAGGCACTGTAACTTGAGATTTTGTAGTCCCATTGTGCAAGTTGGAACCCTTGTTTTTCAGGATCTAACCCGCCAAATAAATGGACTTTTTGGATATATATTAATAGACGGAATTAATCGAACAAAAGGACCATTTGTGATGTTTATGGGACATATTGGAGTGCCAACAAAAGAAGCTCATCAAAGGTAAGGCATTAATTATGTTTTATCTGCATTTTGTGTCGCGCCTGCAGGGTTGAAATATGCTTTTCTCTCTTTGTTTACGGAGGTGCTATCCTCCAGATAATAGCATTGTTTGCACTCGCCGAAAAGCCTTTTTGAAATCTGACATGTTGGCTGGATTCACAACAAGTGTAGCTTTAATTTGCTATCTTGCATGTTTTTTAATTGAAAGTTAGATTTTTTTATAGTAATTTATTTGAATTTGGCGTTCTGCATTTTCCCTGCCGTTTGGCCAGGTGGGACATATCCCAGAGAGGTTAAGGAGCCTTTTGGTTCTAGACTTGGCGCTCTAGTACTGTTTTCCGGGCGGTAGCAGTCTGACTTTGGTGTCCTTACTCAACATTAACAGGAGTGCTCCAAACAAAAGATAATGACTCAATTGACAGAACTTGTGAGAAACAAGTTTATTTAATTCCATTGACAAGTGTCCACTCCGACAATGAGAACATGAAGACTATAACATTGAATGCATTAAAATAACTAACATTGTAGAATAGGAATTAATGGTAGATGTACTAATGTTGATATCTGTAATGGGGAACTTGATCTACACTTAACGAACAAACGAAAACAATTCACACAATGAATGTGCACAAATTTGGAGAGGGTGCATTCCGGAGAAAAGTGCATCGGGGGTACATGGTCAATTCGACGTCTGCATTGGCCATGCAGCATTTACGGTGATATGGCTTCAGCAGAAGTCAGGGTAAGAATGGTCTCTGCAGAAGTTGGGGTGTTCATACTTCTTGCACTTCACGGAGCAGTGCAGAGCTGTTGTCAGGGAAGTGAGTTTGTGTTTATACAGGATGTACCGCCCCCCACCTACCATCAAACCATCATGCCAATACGGGGCTATACAGAGCCCACCGCATTTGTTACAAAATCTGGGAGGTGCATGGTGATGTAGTACAGAGCTTGAGTTGGCTTCTGCATGCCTCTATATAATTATGTGTAATATTTGTCTTTTTTAATTGTTGTTAGCTACCACTAGTCAAAACTCTTATTTCTGATCCTCTAGCTTCTATTTAAATAGTGAGCCAACATGTTTTCAGCACTTTTGCCTGACTGATTGAAACTTTCTTGTCTCTCTGCAGCAGACACATAGTGAGCAATATTTTTGCAACATCAAATTGTAATAAAATCAGTATCGAATCGCAATACATTGAGAATCGCAAAGCATATCGTATCGGCAGTTATGTATTGTGAAATCGTTTTTTGAGGTCCATGGCAATTCCCAGCCATAATCTTCATGCTCGTCAAGGTGGTCCATTTGAAACCAGGGGGGATGGTGGTTGCTTTGTTTGTTTTATGTTAATTAACGCTCTCTAAAAGCTATAATTCAGAGGTCTGGAGTCATTACAAATCAAGGGATGGCTCTGGAAATGTGTTTTAAAAAATATATATATTTCGGTCCTGTAAATGCTCCGTCTATAGCCCCTCACACACTCATTGTTCCCTTTCTCTCAACCTGTTCTGAACATTAGTGATTAATGCAAAGATTTGACAGCCTGCTGAATGTGAACAATTAAACAAATGATATTGACAGCCTCTTTCAAACTACTCTTAACGGGAATTACCTTCACACTCATTACATAATTTACTTTTGCTACGTTTTTGCATCAATTGAATCTGACGAATGATTCTGTTTTATTTTTGTCTGACATAATTGGAAACCACACGAGAATGGCGGAAACGTTTATACTCTTAACACGACACGGTAATAGATGGTAAAGGATCATCGACATGCATGGTCAGTGAACGCCTGGCTGGTAATGGAACAGAACGTTAACCAAAATAGTAGTTCTAATATGGGCAACTTGGCTGACTGTAACTTGCATTTCACCCATTTGGTGGAATGTACTGTCGTGTCTTTGGCTATGCCGGATTAAGTGATATGACATGCTATTCTATAAAATAATATATCTCCGTAATTAATATTACCTGATTGAGCTAATCATGTAAATGTAATTAACTAGAGTCGGGCACCACAAAATAATATTTATAGAGCTGTTATCTTCTGAATAAACTCTTAAAGACCTAGTAATATTTTACATCAATAGCAGTCAATATAAATCATCACCTTAATTCAGTCTCATCTGAAAGTTGTAAATTCTTGGTTATCTGCACGAACCCTGGCTAACAAGTTAAATCAGCAAAACCCAATTTTGTATAATTTATTTACTAAATACCTAACTAATCACAGAATTACACAATTAAATCATAACTTGATTACAAATTACGTCAAAGGAAAACATCCCTAGCGGGCGTAACAGATATGACAGCTGGTTACACAAAAGAAAAGGGCTGGGTTTGAGTGAATGAGCGGGAAGAAGCTGCACTTTCGTAAATACAGTATTTTATGCATTCTAAATTGCCGCCCATTTGGAAAATGCAATAAATATTTACTTTGAGCTGCGCTTCGGTAGGTTGGTGGTAGATGGAAGGCCGTGTTGCCAAACCGAGTCCTTTGTCCTTTGCAGAATGTCTCTGGTGGTCAATTGGATACGTTGTAGTAATGTTGTTGTGTGATAGATGGGATACTCTCTGTTCCTTACTAACCCTCGTTTGCAGCTGCTGTTGCTAACTCAACGGCTAGGAGGTATCACTTCTGTAGTGAATAAGAGTTCAAAGTTCATATCATTCGCAACCAAAGCTCACACTGATGATTGCTTCGTTCTGTAGTTATTATCTGAACCATTCTGACATCGGACCGTCGTCCTCACGTCCTCGGAACAGGAGGTTATATTGTCGTCAAGTTATTATATAGGAAGGGAGAGGAGGGCGTGTTTGAAAAGTTTTATAGCCCATGTCCCTTCACTGGGGCGGGCCACTGATTGAGCAGAGCTCTGTCTTATGAAAACCCAAATCTCACATTTTAGAAGCTAAAATCACATTTCATCTCATCACGAATAATTTCATATTCAAACATTTAAATAGAACAATTCCATGTGAAATTCCGTGTAAAAATAACATTGCTATATAGATGGAGTACCAGTACCGAGTTGCTGTGCAGGGTGTGAGGTAATTGAGGTAGCTATGTACATATCGGTAGGGTTAAAGTGAGTAGGCAACAGGATAGATATAGTAGTAGCAGCAGCAGCGGGTAGCCGTTTGAGTAGCTATTTAGCAGTCTTATGGCTTGGATAGATGCTGTTCAGGGTTCTAGACTTGGTGCACTGGTACCTCTTGCTTTGTGTGAGTGGTATAAGGGTAAATCCTTTTGAATTAAGTAACTTTTTGACAGCACTCCTTTTTGATTTGAAAGAGACCTTCCTTACATACAGTACTTGCTCATTGTAGAAGTGCCCAGAAATTGACCCATTTTGCATACCTGACCGTACTGTCTCCACTGGAAAGTATAAACCGTTGAGATTGATATAATTTAAAAGCTAACAGGCAAGGGTGTAACTTTGTGTTGCATATTGGGGGTTCCGGGGTCAAATCACTTTCAGGGGGATCGGGTGGCATGCCCCCACCCAGGATATAAAATGTTTTAAGAAATAGCTGGTAAATTTGTTTCTGGTCATTCTGAAGGGAAAATGCATCCAAAACCTTCCTGATAATTTGGTCAATATAGCCTAACAACAACTGAAATATACATTTCAGTATTACTTTAAACTATTGGTTCAAGTTTTTCCCTACTGAGTGCAGCCCTTGACTTTTCTACCCTAATTAATAAAAAGTAAAAAAGACACCATTAAAATATACATGTCCCTTCAAATTGTGCCTAATAAAATATTGCTCCATATTATCAGGCTGGTTGTGTTATTTAGCATTATCACCTGTATCCCAACTGATACAGCATAGTGACGCTAAATAAATAGGCTTAAGCATGGTGTTATCTGTATTTGTGCTAATCATGATCTAATCAGTACTTTCAGGCAAGGCGCCCTTTCATCTGGGAACACATTTTCTCAATTGAAATATGAAAGTGGTTCTGGAGGTATTCTTGGGGTGATTTATGTTGCATCAACATAAGTGCTTTCCCTTCACAATTTTGACATTCAAATGTGTTTTCTTAACAGAAATAAGGAGGATAGTCAGCTGGTCAGTCTGACAGGCCTCTGACTGTGTAGAGGAACCGGCTTGTTTGAGCCTACTGCCGAAGGTTGAGAAACGGCCCTACTCCAATTCTGTAGCCTACTAGAAACCAGTTGTTTCAAAGTTTATAATACTGGTCTTAGAACTCTCAAAATTGAGCCCAATTTAATCGTTACTAGTTATCACTCAGTTTGAGAAATGGCACTCACACGCTAGATGCGAATCTCCTCACTTCGCAATAGAAACATTCTCTATTAGAAAAATATCATTTTCTATATAATTCTTATTTTCTACTGAATTTACAATGTTAACTTGTAACAAAGTACAGTCACATTTATCTCACATAATTAAGAGTTTGTAAAGGAGAGAAAGACACTATTGCTCTGTTTTCCTTATAAGCCTTGCGCAACTTTTTTTCCCTTCACAAATCACAGCCTCTGAGGACCGGGCCAAACCAAAAGTGTTATTGGCTGCCGGCGGGACCCAATATTAAAATTAGGAATTGAATAGCACTGTGTAGTGTAAATCCATAGAAAGCCGTTAGCTACTGTGGGAAAATAATCCATTGTCAAATAGTATTTTTTAAATGTATTTGTATGTACCTTTAACGTATATCTAATAACGAGTAAACTCTGTTTGTTCATTTTTTTCATATTATTATGATGTATATGACTCTCTTTTAACCTAATCGAAGGTTTTTGTGTTATGCCCCCCATCGGTTGAGATGCATGCTCTTAAATACAGGGTGGGTACCACAAAGATGGTTGGAGGTCCATACATCAGTGTTGATTTTAATGGGATATCTGTTTTAATGTAACTGCCAGTCTTCCATAGGAAATCTATTGAAATCATAAAAATATTGATAATAGAATAAAGATGACAAATTAATTTGGCAGTTGATGGGCAATCCTCTGTGGTAGTAATTAGAAGTTAAAATGCATTACAGCAATTGTCTGAACTCTTTCGCAGACATCCTGACTTCGAAGAGGTCTTCTCACACAACACCTACTCACTTTGGAGGAGCAGATATCTCACTGCCCCTTTAGGGATGTGGGAATCCGCTCAGAGTAAAATATACATCCACCTCTTTTTCGTTAAAAGGCGGTACAAGCTGGCATTTCCGACCAAGATCAAACTGAGGGTGCAGGATGGCCTGACTGGATTCAGTGTTACTGGATCTCTCTCTTACTCAAACGGCATGCTCACGTTCATGTCTGGCTGCACTTTCTTGTTTGGCTGCACGGTCATCTTGTTTCCCTGTGCTCCAACTCTAATTTCTGTTGTTCCAATCTCTCCTCACATTCTCTTTTCTTGTACTCAAGCTATAATTTCTGTTCAAGCAAAACATTTTGTTGCGCCACCTTTGCCTTTAGTTCTAACTCCCTTAGTTGCACGTCTACAGGATGTTCTCTACCCGTAGCACCCTTTTCATCAGTCTCTCTCACCGAGAAGATTTTATCCTCCACCAAATCAGTACCGATCAACTCTGACTACTACTTTTGGATCGCCAGATGCCACTGATGTCATAATGCTTTGTAATGATGTGCAGATTTGCATCTCCCATGTTGGGTTTTCCACAAATGCTTCCAACTTAAAGTCCATGGCTTTAATTTTTATTAGCCTGTGTTTATGCAACTTCCAAAATGACTGCACCAAACTTACAACCCCGAAGGTCGATGTCAGTCTACCACAAAAGTGTATTTTTGTGGTCTGAATCCTGGCTTAGGAAGGCCACCAAAAACTCTATTTCCATCCTGATATAATCCAAAATTAAATCTAGAATCGGCTTCCTATTTCGCGACAAAGCATTATTCACTCATGCTGCCAAACATACCCCTGTAAAACTGACTATCCTACTGATCCTCGACTCCGGATATGTCATTTACAAAAGCCTCCAACACTCTACTCAATAAATTGGATGCAGTCTATCACAGTGCCATCCGTTTTGTCACCAAAGCCCCATATACTACCTACCACTGCGACCTGTATGCTCTCGTTGGCTGGCCTTCGCTTCATATTCCTCACCAAACAAACTGGCTCCAGGTCATCTAAGTCTTTGCTAGGTAAAGCCCCGCCTTATCTCAGCTCACTGGTCACCATAGCAGCACCCACCAGTAGCACGCGTTCTAGCAGGTATATTTCACTGGTCGCCCCCAAAGCCAATTCCACCTTTGGCTGCCTTTCCTTCCAGTTCTCTGCTGCCAATGACTGGAACGAATTGCGAAAACCACTGAAGCTGGAGACCCATATCTCCCTCACTAACTTTAAGTACCAGCTGTCAGAGCAGCTTTCATATAGCCTATCCAACTACCTCATCACCATACTGTTATTTTATATATAATTTGTTGCTACTCTGTTTAATTGCTATTGTAATTATTTCGCCACTATGGCCTACCTCATTTGCACACACTGTATATAGACTATATATATATATATATATATATATATATATATATATACAGTGCCCTGCGAAAGTATTCGGCCCCCTTGAACTTTGTGACCTTTTGCCACATTTCAGGCTTCAAACATAAAGATATAAAACTGTATTTGTTTGTGAAGAATCAACAACAAGTGGGACACAATCATGAAGTGGAACGACATTTATTGGATATTTCAAATTTTTTAACAAATCAAAAACTGAAAAATTGGGCGTGCAAAATTATTCAGCCCCCTAAAGTTAATACTTTGTAGCGCCACCTTTTGCTGCGATTACAGCTGTAAGTTGCTTGGGGTATGTCTATCAGTTTTGCACATCGAGAGACTGACATTTTTTCCCATTCCTCCTTGCAAAACAGCTCGAGCTCAGTGAGGTTGGATGGAGAGCATTTGTGAACAGCAGTTTTCAGTTCTTTCCACAGATTCTCGATTGGATTCAGGTCTGGACTTTGACTTGGCCATTCTAACACCTGGATATGTTTATTTTTGAACCATTCCATTGTAGATTTTGCTTTATGTTTTGGATCATTGTCTTGTTGGAAGACAAATCTCCGTCCCAGTCTCAGGTCTTTTGCAGACCAGCAGGTTTTCTTCCAGAATGGTCCTGTATTTGGCTCCATCCATCTTCTCATCAATTTTAACCATCTTCCCTGTCCCTGCTGAAGAAAAGCAGGCCCAAACCATGATGCTGCCACCACCATGTTTGACAGTGGGGATGGTGTGTTCAGGGTGATGAGCTGTGTTGCTTTTACGCCAAACATAACGTTTTGCATTGTTGCCAAAAAGTTCAATTTGGGTTTCATCTTACCAGAGCACCTTCTTCCACATGTTTGGTGTGTCTCCCAGGTGGTGTGTGGCAAACTTTAAACAACACTTTTTATGGATATCTTTAAGAAATGGCTTTCTTCTTGCCACTCTTCCATAAAGGCCAGATTTGTGCAATATACGACTGATTGTTGTCCTATGGACATGGTCTCCCACCTCAGCTGTAGATCTCTGCAGTTCATCCAGAGTGATCATGGGCCTCTTGGCTGCATCTCTGATCCGTCTTCTCCTTGTATGAGCTGAAAGTTTAGAGGGACGGCCAGGTCTTGGTAGATCTGCAGTGGTCTGATACTCCTTCCATTTCAATACTATCGCTTGCACAGTGCTCCTTGGGATGTTTAAAGCTTGGGAAATATTTTTTGTATCCAAATCCGGCTTTAAACTTCTTCACAACAGTATCTCGGACCTGCCTGGTGTGTTCCTTGTTCTTCATGATGCTCTCTGCACATTTAACGGACCTCTGAGACTATCACAGTGCAGGTGCATTTATACAGAGACTTGATTACACACAGGTGGATTGTATTTATCATCATTAGTCATTTAGGTCAACATTGGATCATTCAGAGATCCTCACTGAACTTCTGGAGAGAGTTTGCTGCACTGAAAGTAGGGCTGAATAATTTTGCACGCCCAATTTTTCAGTTTTTGATATGTTAAAGTTTGAAATATCCAATAAATGTCGTTCCACTTCATGATTGTGTCCCACTTGCTGTTGATTCTTCACAAAAAAAATACAGTTTTATATCTTTATGTTTGAAGCCTGAAATGTGGCAAAAGGTCGCAAAGTTCAAGGGGGCCAAATACTTTCGCAAGGCACTGTATGTGTGTATGTGTGTGTGTGTATTTTACATACACACACACTGTATATAGGTCGCAATCGCATTGGGTCGGAGTTTGTTTTGATATTTTCATCTGCGTGCCGTGATCGCTTTTGGTGTAGGAGGACAAAATGTATGTATGCATGATGGCGCACGCGCGCAAACGGTTTGGGTTCTGTGAGAGACCACTAAATTTGCACAAGGCAAAAAAATACCAAAAACACCAGACTTAGACAGGAAGCAAACCAAACAGTGGAGCAAAACAAGGAAGATCAGAAAGGATTGTCTAGAGAGCCAACTTAAAGGTCTTAACCCTCCATCTATCAAGACAGCTGGAGCACCGGGCCAGCAGCTCTTAAATATCTGTGCCAACATAGGTGAAACCTCCTTCCAACTAACGAGATGGACATCCCAGCATAGGTGTAACACATGCTGACTAATGAGGAGACACCTTCCCTAAAACATGTTTTTCATTATTGCGTATTGTTTGTTGATGGGTGCAGAATAAAAATTATAATCTACACAGAACAAAAATATATAAATGCAACAATTTTACTGATTTTCATAAAGAAATCAGTCAATTGAAATAAATTCATTAGGCCTTAAATCTATGGATTTGAGAAGACTGGGAATACAGATATGCATCGTGTTGGTCACAGAACTAAAAAAAGAAATGTTTGCCTCATGCAGTGCGACATCGCCATTGCATAGAGCTGCTCAAGCTGTTTGTTGTGGCCTGTGGAATTTTGTCCCACTCTTTTAAATGGGTGTGCAAAGTTGCTGGATATTGGCGTGAACTGGACCATGCTGTTTTACACGTCGATCCAGAGCATCCCAAACATTTTCAATGGGTGACATGTCTAGTGAACATGCAGGCCATTGAAGAACTCTGACATTTATCTTCCAGAAATTGTGTGCAGATCCTTGCGACATGGGGCCTTGTATTATCATCCTGAAACATGAGGTGATGGCGCCAGGTCGCAGTTGTAAATAAACTTGTTCTCAACTGGCCTATCTGGTTAAATAAAGGTAAAAAATGAAGGGCACAAAAATTTGCAGTATCACGGTATCTCTGTGCATTTTTAAATTGCCATCGATAAAATGCATTTGTGTTTACTGTCCATAGCTTATACCTGTGGAGGTCTTCGGCTACCGTTGTTACACCTGGTCTGCAGTTGTGAAGCCTGTTGGATGTACTGCCAAATTCTCTAAAATGAAGTTGGAGGCGACTTCGTAATAAATTAAATCATATGGCAACAGCCCTGGTAGACATTCCTGCTGTCAGCATGGCAATTGCATGCTCCCTTAACTTGAGACATCTGTGGCATTGTGTTGTGACAACTGCACATTTTAGTGGAATTTTATTGTCCCCAGCACAAGGTACGTGTGTGTAATGATCATGTTTAATCAGCTTCTTGATATACCACATCTGTCCGGTGGATGGATTATCATGGCAAAGGAGAAATTATCACTAACAGGGATGTAAACAAATTTGCTTAAAATTGAGAAGCTTTTTGTTTGTATGGAACATTTCTGATCTTTTATTTCATCTTATGAAACGTGGGGCCAACACTTTACGTGTTGCGTTTTTATATAT
This sequence comes from Oncorhynchus mykiss, assembly GCF_013265735.2. Classification (NCBI taxonomy): domain Eukaryota; kingdom Metazoa; phylum Chordata; class Actinopteri; order Salmoniformes; family Salmonidae; genus Oncorhynchus; species Oncorhynchus mykiss. Next base: position 21,604,484 of record NC_048568.1, read on the forward strand.
TTAATCCATTTTGAAGTCAGGCTGTAACACAAACTGTGGAGTAAGGTGATGGGTATGCGTATATTCTAAAGGCACTTTAGGACAGACACTTCAAAACCTTGTTCCTTAGGATACATTTGGACTGTTTTGCAATTTAATGTTATTAAATGTGTTTCAATGGGCTATAGCAATAAAGGCCAAATTCAATGTTCATCAAATTATTTCAAGATATTTTTGTATATGTACAGGGGTCTTAAAATTCTAAATCAAATGGCTAAATTATGAATTTGACAGTCTTAAAACAATTGTATATATTAACATAGGTCTAAGCACTTAAATTGCAATATCTACTAAGATGCACTATGCAGAAATAGCTCCACTTCTTTCCCAGTTGCTAAAATTCTAGTAGTTTGCCTATTTCTAGTAGTTTGCCTACAAGCAGATCTAGTGTAAAGCAGCGGTCCCCAACCACCGGGCCAGTACCAGTCCGCAGCACATTCGCTACATGGCTGCACGGAAAGGATTATTAATAAAATAAATACAAATTATCAGTAAAATAATTACATAGCCTATAAATTGTATTTGTGCAGTAATAACATTGAACTTGGTGTGGTCTGTTGGTCCTTTTCTCACCACTTTAATATCTCACGCCCACGACAGTTTATAGATTTTGAATTTGAGTAATCCGCGCACTGCGAGTTCATCACGGTCTGCGTGAGCTGTGTTGCCCACCAACTTTGTACTGGCTAGCTACGTTAGCTGACATGAATAAAAACTAAGGTCACTGGAGAGCTTCTTCAGAAGGGGTAAGGGAGATAAAAGTCCTGTCTAATGCAGAGCCCGAGACTGCAAAAAAAGAGCCTCAAAATATGAGTCCTACCTAAAATATGGTTTTATTACTAAAGGTGACTCGCATGCTCCAAGCCCCCGGTGCGTAGTATGTGGAGATGGGCAATGACGCCCTTAACTGCTTCGGCACATTGAATCCAAGCACCCTGCACTTAAAGACAAACCTGTTGAAATTTGAGTGAAAACTTGGACAGAAGCAAGTCTTGAAAGCCACCGCATCAACAAACAGAGCGTTATACTTACTGGCTAGCTGTATTGGTAAGGCCAAGAAGCCTTTCACTATTGGCGAGGAGTTGATTCTACCTGCTGCTAAGGACATTTGCCGTGAACTCTTAGAGGCTGCAGCTAAAAAGATGGCACAGGTTCCTCTTTCACCTACCACCGTCACTAGGCGAATTGATGAAATAGCGGAGGACGTTGAGGCATAATTGTTAGAGGCTTAACGACTCACTGTGGTATGCAATCCAGCTTGACAAATCTACTGACGTCGACAGCAAGGCAATACTGCTTGTTTAAATGCAATATATATTTCAGGATGACGCGCATGAGGAGATGTGGTGTGTGTGTGCTGTCCCTGCCGACTAAAACGGCCGCAGAACTATTCAAGTCTTTGGATGATTACATGTCAGGAAAATTGGATTGGTCATGTGTTGGCGTATGCATGGATGGGGCTGCTGCCATGACTGGACGGCTGTCTGATTTCACTACCCGGGTTAGAGGTTGTGCCTAAATGTGAGTCTGTGCATTGTCATTCAGAGAAATGCTAGCTAGCCGAAAAATGTCACCTGACTTGAACGTTGTATTGAATGATGTTAAAGTTATCAATCACGTCAAAGCACATGCCCTTAACTCATGTCTGTTTGGGCGGCTTTGTGACGAAGTGGACGCAGAGCACAAACACCTTCTCTTATACACAAGTCAGATGGCTATCCAGGGGGAGATGGCTTGCCAGAGTGTGAGCTACGAGACTGCTGCCGAGATTTCTTTAAGAAAGAAAAGTCACCACTGGCAGCACATGTCAATGACTGCAAAACTCTCTTACCTGTGACGTATTCAACCTGCTCAATGAACTCCATCTGTTACTTCAGGGGAGAAAGTTGCTTTCATTTCCAACATCCTATCTCTGCGGTTTTCCACAGTAACTGCAACCAAAACAAAATTACAGAGTAGACTGGACATAGGAGATAGTGTCACTCTGTCCCTTATCACCCCTAGATGGGACCGTCTTGTTGCTGGGAAACAAGTTCAGGGCTCCCACTGATTCAGCGACATGGTGAGTTAGTGTTTTTATTAAATGGTCATTAAGAGAAAATATAAAATATGCACTTTGATTTTATATCATCACGTTAGACCTACTTGAACTAAAATGTTATGAAAAAGCGTCTATACTAAACTTATAGGCCTAATCGATGTCCTGGTCCGTATCGTGACCTCCCCTCGACGGCCTGTCCAGGAAAATATTGACTATGAGACCAGTCCGTGGTGCAAAAAAGGTTGGACCGCTGGTGTAGAGAATCGTTGTATCTAAACTGCTGTGAGTGATCTTTTCCATAACCAAAAATATTTTGAAGCTGGTGTACAACGCTGAAAGTAAATGACGCAAAAATGAAACTTAAGAACGGGAAGTATAGATATAGCGTGCGCAGAACATATCTACCGCTTCTGAGGCTTGCTTTCAATGACTGACAGATCTATAACACTTCTATGTGAACATTTCTATGTGACTTTGGACAGGTTGCCCAAAAAGTTACATTTTACAGCTAGCTGTAAGTTTAAAAAAAAAAAAACGTATCAAAACATTTTAAAATAAATAATAGTTTAACACTGTAGGCTTTTAAATGATATCAAACTCAACTATCTTTTCCAGTGATGAAGACATGGATGTCTCATGGGTGGGGTATGCACTTTCTGACCACTGCCATGGGCAAACATGTATGGAACGCTTTAAATCAAAAGGGATGCTGTCAAAGTGAATTCAAATGGATTTACCCATAAATGATCAAATGGTTAAAACAAACTGAAATGCTTTTGTCACATTGACTCAAGTCGTTGACCACACTGTCATCAGAATCCCTCAATGTCGACACGATGCCTGCTAACGTCCCTTTCAAGCGGCCAACATCACCTGTACTTTGAAGGGCACACGAGCGCTGTGCCACCACTGGGATGAACCCATTGAACCATAGTCATCATAAAACACTGCTACTTAGTGCTCTCTGCAGCAAGCCACATGTTAGGTAATGCTAAGGCATGACCACTGGCATGCCCCAAATCCCAGCTGTGGATGCATAAGGGTGCAGCTGCGTGGCATGTGGAAGAGGCCATCCTCTAACCACCTTTTCCTGCTGTCTTTTATACACTCCCTCTCTCTTCTCTGCAGCAGCTTTTCTAGGTTGCCTGACACTGGGGCGTGTGGTGCACACTTCACCATGAGCGAGGGCACAAATGTTGAACCTGGCTGGCGGGAGGGGTGGTGGCATTCTTAAGGGGCCTCTTTCCTCTACACCTCCCTCCTTTCCCCTCCACCATTATCTCCCTGTATCCGTCTTCCTCTCTCACATACACTTCATCCTTCTCCCCTCCCTCTCTGGCTTGGCCACGTGACCAGCTGTGAGGGAATTGGGTTCATTTGAGTGCTGTCGTGTGTTTTGAGTAAGCAAGTTTTTATTTGTATTTTATTTTTGAGGGAGCGAGTGTGTTGGCCACGGGCCCAGTCCATTTTCCTCCAGCAGCAGTGACTGGGTGGGTGGGCAAGCTTCAAGAGGGAGGAATGCTCTGGTTGGTAGCAATGTGCCTGAACCAGGAGGGGTTGTCCGTGTGAGATTCCAAGGGGTGTGTGTTGCAAGTATGAGCCATTCTTGTGTGATATTTGGTATGGTAGCACTGGGTTTTGTGTGTGCCTGTTCGCTTGACATGACCATTTGTATCAAAACCTATAGGTGTTATTGTGAGAAAAGGATGTGTTTACTGCATATGTTTGTGGTCCCATGTGTTGGACTGCATGCTTTAGCTTGCAGCTTGCTTGGTGTCCACAGGTGTGAGTATTTAAAAAAATAAAAAAATAAAAAAATAAATCTTACACAATAACGAAGTTGCGCTGAACCTCTTGTCACTTAAAATGTATGCCAAACAAAAAACATTGATTTCAAAGTTTAGCAAACCATGCAACTCTATGCACGAGGACTACTTTTAATTTATACTGAAACATTTATAAAAATATATTTACTGGGAGAACTGTGCAGATGCTCAGTTTGGTAACAGAATTTTGGTAAAATCTCCTTCACGGTTTCCAAAAACTTGACTAAATATCTGCTCCGAATTAGGATTCAATGCCGTCTGCGGGAAAAATGACATTGACACAATCTATTTTGGTTATTGAACTACAATTAGTGAATTGCGATAATGGAATTTCTTCATGGATGCCTGTACTATACAAAAATGTGTAATTATGGATGAGTAATTTGGACAGTAGAACAGAGTACAGTACATTAGTGTACTCAAATGTAGTATGCTCTACTGTGTACTGAACTATACTCGACTGTGCTGTCCAAACTTGTGAACCAATCTGTGGTTTGTGACTACTATGATTGCCCATTGTAGCCATTTCAATTGCAGAAATTCCATTACCGATTTGGAACCAATCAAAGACAACTTTTTAGTTCACAGGAACACTGTTCTCTTTCAGTGCATTCCAAAGAGCCAGACATAAGGGAGGGGGACGGGGGATGGAAAGGGTGTATTCCGCAGATTTTTTTTCCCCCTTGGACTTGGTCTACCTTTTACCGCCTCTGTTCTCATTGGCTAGTCCCAGTCAATAGTGCCCTCACTGTAGCCCCCCAGGTTCCTTTTGAAGTTATCATCACCGGATAATTTCAAGGCAATTCCTATGGTCTGCCTATAGGTCTGTCTGAGATTCATTATACTGTACATCCCATTCTGGGGGGAAAATTTGACATGAGGGATGATAGATGAGGGAAAATTGATAGTTGCATATTGGAATTAGAGGTCGACCGATTTTATTCGGAATGGCCGAATTTAAAAATAAATAAAGCATGTCATTTAAAAAAAAAAGGTGATTTTGCATTATTTTCTTTACATTTTTTTCACGAGTGACAGATTTGACCTTGTCAGCTCAGGGATTCAATCTTGCAATCTTTAACCTTACGGTTAACTAGTCCAACACTAAACACCTGCCTCATGAGGAGCCCGCCTGTTACGCGAATGCAGTAAGAAGCCAAGACAAGTTGCTAGCTAGCATTAAACTTAATCAATCATAATCACTAGTTGTAACTACACATGGTTGATATTACTCGTTTATCTAGCGTGTCCTGCGTTGCATATAATCGATGCAGTGCGCATTTGCGAAAAAGGACTGTCGTTGCTCAAACGTGTACCTAACCATAAACATCAATGCCTTTCTTAAAATCAATACACAGAAGTATATATTTTTAAACCTGCATATTTAGCTAAAAGAAATCCAGGTTAGCAGGCAATATTAACCAGGTGAAATTGTCACTTCTCTTGCGCTCATTGCATGCAGAGTCAAGGTATATGCAACAGTTTGGGCTGCCTGGCTCATTGAACTAATTTGCCAGAATTTTACGTAGTTATGACATAACATTGAAGGTTGTGCAATGTAACAGGAATATTTAGATTGATGAATGCCACCCATTAGATAAAATACGGAACGGTTCCGTATTTCACAAAGAATACATTTTTTTGAGAGTTTCTGGATTCAACCATATTAATGACCTAAGGCTCGTATTGCTGTGTTATTATGTTATAATTAAGTCTATGATATGATAGAGCAGTCTGACTGAGTGATGGTGGGCACCAGCAGGCTCATAAGCATTCATTCAAACAGCACTTTCGTGCGTTTTGCCAGCAGCTCTGCTGTTTATGAATTCAAGCCTATCAACTCCCGAGATTAGGCTGGCAATAAAGTGCCTATAAGAACATCCAATAGTCGAAGGTATATGAAATACAAATGGTATAGAGAAATATTCCTATTAAAAACTACAACGTAAAACTTCTTACCTGGGAATATTGAAGACTCATGTTAAAAGGAACCACCAGCTTTCATATGTTCTCATGTTCTGAGCAAGGAACTTAAACATTAGCTTTCTTACATGGCAGATATTGCACTTTTACTTTCTTCTCCAACACTTTGTTTTTGCATTATTTAAACCGTGTAGTGAACGACCAAAGATTTCAAGACTAAAAGTGATGTATCAAAATGTAGTAAAAATACAAACTAGTCCTTGGCCTATATCCTAATCTGACTTTGGTGCAGGTCGTGTTCTTATTACTGTCTCTGGTAAACACACTATCAAATAAAATCGAAGTTGATTTGTCACTTGCACAGTATATAGGTGTAAACAGTACAGTGAAATGGTTTTGAATAGTGGAGTCTTCTATAAAAAAAATTTTAAAAAAAGTTTTTTAAATGTAGCTATAATCCCAAATGAACCACAATCCTAACTCTTAATGCAACTGGGAACTAAAAATAAAAAATTTAAAAAAAACTTCCTTGGAAAAATCTAACTGTCATCCAACTCGGAACTCGGGCCACTTTCTGGAGCTCTGACTTTCCAACCTCAAGATCACTGATGTCATGATTTAACGGAGTTCCCAGTTTTGAATGTGGCAATACTACCATGCATGAATCTGGAGGTAGCTAAAGCTAACCAACTATGTTCAATGTTAGCTAGCTAACATTAGGCTATATCTAACAATACAAATGGATTTTCTGATGTCCAAATAATATTACTCACAGATCATACACGTGACGTTAGCTAGCGAGCCAGCTAGCTAACAGTATACATTAACTTGCAATGTTAATTAGAAACATACAAAATCTGAAAATGTAGCTTGACCCTTACCTGTAAACGTTGCCTTTAGTTAGAAGATGTAATCTGGAGATGGGTGTTATACAACAACTTTCTTTCTGTGTTATCTTTTTGGACTCTCCACATTTAGCAATCATCTCTCTGCTTCCACCTGGCATTCTTCTTCTGTGATGACATCTTTTCTTCCCTCCATTGTCACCGGAAGACTACAATGTCTGGTTAAATGAAAAAAAATGTTTTTACCTAAATCAGGGGTTTCCTTATTGTCTGATTCATTTTCAGAGTCAGTCAGTATGGCACCATCATCCTCCAGAAAGTACAGAGCTTTGCGACAGCGCTATTAGCTTCAGGGTAGCAATGTTGAGCAGTAACGCAACTTTTTCAGTTCTTCATGATCATTTTCAAAAGCCACGGTTGGTAAGATTATCCACACATACTTAGCAGCACATGTTATAGATTGGTCTGCCATGTAGCATGCTTCTATCTAAACTCCTCTCTCGGCTTGTCTAGCCCACTCATTCTCAGACAATCATGGTTAGCGGGAAGGTTTGTATTTTTCCTTTGCTAAACCAACTAGGCTCGTAATTTAACTTATTTATTTATAGATGGCATGGAAGTTCACATGTTCCAGAAGGAATTTCTGCCCAAAAATGCATACAAGTGAAAACTTCATACCTTTCTTGTGACGTGCGCCATAAGCCTAGTTTCTTGAAATGGGTCACATTATGGTGAGCTTTGTTTTAGAACATCGAATCACAAAATCATAGTATGGAATTGAGAATTGCAATGCGTATCGGCACCGAAGTATCGTTCATATCGTGAGGTCCCTGGCAATTTACAGCTCTAACGTATACCTAGGTCTGTGATTGATACCAGTATTGCAATATTTTTTTCCTTTGCGAAAAAACCTCAAGCAGACAACTCTTTGGTCCTTTTTAAAAACCTGCCTTATGTAAAATATTGTGTGCTACAGCTTGGAAAATACATTTTTGGATGACGACATTACAGGACTGCAAGACCTTTTTAGTGTGGTGTTTATGTTAATGGACAGCTTCCCACCAAGTCTAAGCAATGAAAAACAACTCGCATTCTCCCCCCTTCCTGGCTCCCTCACCTAAATCTCTAGGTAGTCCTGTCAGCCTTCTTCCTCTGCTATGTAGCATGAGTGTTTTAACACTGGGGCTCCATGTGCTTCCAAGCAACAAAGGTCACTGCAAGGTCACTGTGACTTCCTGCTTGCCTCAATGCAGACAAAAAAGCCATGTTTTCACCTTTGGGCGCACTGTACTACCTCCCTGGTGAACCAAACTAACTCCCCAGGGAGACATTACATTCAGACAACCACTTGACCCTTTGTCCTGCACAGATCAAAGGCCATCCCAGGGCCAGAGTAGACTTTCCTAATATTCTACTGAGGGGAGATTACATGCACCTTTTTGTGTTAAAGTAACTGCCCAGTGAATCTCTTAATATGAATTTGTTAACTCACACCCAGATAATGTTGACACTTAACCCCACCTCAAACAGACTAAAAAAAATAATGGTTGCTATTTCCTCATAGAACATGCCATCTCCCTGCGAGGATCAGCGGTCTTGGGGAGAATGAGCTGGCCAATCAGCGCCCTGCATTCAACATTTTAGTAACCATTTATATACCCATACCGTTCTGTTAGGTTATGCCCACACCATTCCAACATTGAACAGCTTCTAGCCAAGGTTGCCAAAGTAATGGGCAACTGGGCGTTTTTATAAATTATCCTTAGAATGTTAATTCAATTATCACACCTGTGTGGAAGCACCTGCTTTAAATATATACAAAAGGAGGACTTCTGGTGACAATTTAGAAAATGTCTGCCTAGTTCTTCGTACAGCACATCGGTTGGGTATTTCTCCCCCCCTCAAGTATTTGCTCTAAGCATTATAATAACGTACACAAAATGGAAAATAGGAAAAGGTTGTGGAGCTTCAACAGTAGCCCGTAACAAGACCGCAGAAGATATAATCGTCGACGAAACAGATGGCTAATGCTAGCGCAAATAAGCTAGCAACAGCAAAATAACCCTCATTTCGTGAGGTGATAGAGGAATTGCGCGAGGCGCTCACAGGCTTACGAGAGGAACTTCGAGAAGATGTATGAAAATAACTGAGTTCAAGAAGGACATTAACCAGACTCGACAAACAAAATTATACAGCATATCTACAAGAATGGGGGATGCAGAACAGCGCATTGGGGAAATGGACACATGGAACACTGCAGTCAAGAAAATACTTGAACAGTCTTTGAAAAGCCATCACGCACTACAGGCAAAAGTGACAGAACTCAAAGGTTTTTCACATCGAAACAACACTTTATTCCGTGCAGAGGGCGCAGAAAGACTCTATGCCCAAATTCGTGGAGGGTCTATTCAAAGAAATACTTGAAGACAACACTGACCTGGGGATCGAGAGAGCACACCATGCTCTGGCCTCACCCCCTCCCCCAGCGGCACCCCACCAAGATCCCAAGATCCCATGGATCATTTTCGGCAAGCAGTGTCAAGGAAAGCGGGAAATCACCTCGGCGAGAAGATGTTCACATTCGAGAGACTCAGGCATTTCCAACGAGAAGATGGAAGACACTGAATCGGATTTAACAGACTATGACTATAACAGACTACTACATAGTTGAAGTGTACCTATGATAATTACAGGCCTCATCTTTTTAACTGGGAGAACTTGCACAATTGGTGGATGACTAAATACTTTTTTGCCCCACTGTAAATACTTGTCGCTTTTCACTTGTCGCTTATACACGTCGGTGAATTCCAAAATATTTTTGGTTCTAACAGGTCCTGTTCGCGACTGCATTACGCATTTTTATATTTGAGCGAGGGGTACCACCTGCGGACAGGCTCATCCCCTCAAACCCCAGAGGCAAGAGACAGTCCTTTGACATGGGAGTCCAAATACCAAAGTTTTTCCCCACTTTGGTTTACATTATCGTTCTTGTTTTTTTTTGTTCATTTTTAGGCTCATGTTAAGCAGGCAGATATGGTGCACAGGGTTTTCATTTATATTGATGCATCATCGGGAATATAAGGTCATAAGTCTCAATGTAAACGGACTGGGGAGTGACATCAAGAGAAGTAAGGTAATAGCAAAGATGAAACGGGAGGGCGGTGACATACTATTCTGTCAGGAAACGCACTTAACCACACCTGAACACGAGAAACTCAAGAAAATTGGATATAGGAATACTTTTTTTTCCTCCTTACAATATGGAAAGAAGGGGAGTTGCAATCTTGATCCCAAATTCAGTTAATTTTGAGTTTGTCAGAAATGAAAGATCATAATGGAGTTTTCCTTACTCTGATAGCAAACCAAGAAATACTCTATGGAGGCTTAATACAAGCATGCTGTGAGATCCAGCATTCAAGGAATCAGTAAAGACCGAATTGAACGTCTATCTGGAGAATAATGATATCGGTGAAGTATCTCCTGCTACATTGTAGGATGCAGCTATGGCGGCTATTAGAGGAAAGATCATAGCCACATCTCTCAAGAAAAATATTAAAGCACAAACTGCTGAATTTACAGTAAACATTAAACTTAGAACGGCCCCAGTCATTACAAAGACCCTCATATTACGAGAGATTCAAGGCTAAAACAAGAAATTGACCAGATTTATAGTGAAGAAGAGAAAAAGCTCAGATTCCTGAAACATCGGTATTATGAAGCAGGCTCAAAGGCAACGAAATTACTAGCATGTAGACTCAGGAAACAAGCACGGAATAGCATTTTCAAAACAAAGATTACATGTAAATTGGATGAAATACAGAATGCTTTTGAATCCTATTACACATCTGTACAAGCAACCAGAGAACGCAGAGGCACAGAAAATAGATTATTAAAAAAACAAAAAAACAAAACAACCTCTCCTCAATTGGGGCAGAGCAAAATGATAACTAACTTCGGAAGTAACTACTGAAGAAATTATTAAAGCAATATCTAAAAGTAAACAAGTCCCCAGGCACTGATGGCTTCCCTTTTTTATTTTTAGAATGGTTCAAAGCCTTCAGAGAACAACTAACACCTTAAGGCCTATTTTTAACTGGACTTTGCGGGAGGGTTTTCCACCATCTTGGAGAGAAGCCATCATATCTGTAATCCCAAAAGAGGGTAAAGGTAAGAAGGAATGCAGTTCCTTTAGACCAATTTGCAATTCTTAACACGGTTTATTAACTATATTCATCAATAATAGCCAAAAGAATGGAAGACGTAATCCCAGAATTGATTGATGGGGATCAAACTGCTTTCATACAAAACAGGCAGACACTTTTTTTTTTTTTTTAATGGGATACACACAAGGCAATTCTTGTGGCATATCTTGGTTAAACTATCCCCAGTTCAATGGAATTGCAACCCTCTGCATGCACAGTGCACTCATCCATCACATATACAGCTGATTCTCAAGATTTTGCCCACTTAGACGTTATTGAGCCCACACTACTACACTGTCCGATCCAAGGACTACATGCTTTCTGGTAAGTTTTGATAACAATACTGGGTGGGGTGAATATATATATTTTAGGACATTTGTCTTCACTATTAAATAGTAGCCTACTGCAAAGTGTGTTTAAATTATTTCTAACTTGTTAACAATTTCTGCTAGCTAGTTTTTGCTAACATGTGGGTTTTAGCTTGCTTGAGCTAGCTGAGTGTTAATTCACCTGTTTCCATACATGATTAATTTTAAAACATTTATCTTACAAAGGAGTTAGATTAAATTGCTTAACTATGTATCTGTACATGGAATTGTATTTTTTCCCCTAATCTTTACAGGAAAATACCACAGGCACTATCTGATGTATGGAGACATTTCACTGCAGCTAATGTAAAAGGAAAAGCTGTGTACATTTGCAAATACTGTGCCAAATCATATGTGAAGAATGCAACAAAGATGCAGAATCGTCTGGCTAAGTGCATTAAGTTACCTCAGCGCTCACAACAAGCAACCTCTGACAAAAGACCCCCTACTTCTATTTGAGGTGAAAATGATGAATCAGACACCTTATTGGTAGCAACAGCTCATGGTCCTCCTGGAATCAGTTTTTTTTTACTCAATGGAAGAACGTAATCAGAGAAATGCTAATGAATGTTTTGCTCAAGCTGTGAATGCAACTGGTTCACCTCTGCTCACAGGCGATGTGTATTGGAAGAGATTTCTGAATGTTCTTCGCCCAGCATACACTCCTCCAACCAGACATGCTTTATCTACTCATTTGTAATTAACTACATCGCCACCCCTCAACCAGGGATACACAACCCTCTGATACACAACCCAACCAAGCCGAACTGCTTAACACAGCGCGCATCAAACCTGCTTGCAGATAAGGAGAAGAAATCCATACTGCCCTGCCCACTTCACGGTTGCTCCAACGCTGTGTTAAGAAGCAGTGCGGCTTGGTTGGGTTGTGTATCGGAGGACGCATGACTCTCAACCTTCGTCTCTCCCGAGCCCGTACGGGAGTTGTAGCGATGAGACAAGATAGTAGCTACTAACAATTGGATACCACGAAATTGGGGAGAAAGGGGTAAAAAATATATTTTTTAAAGAGGATCCTCCTGGATGTATTTTGGGAGAGAGTAGTAAGCAGTCAAACTCCTGAAACCAATAGCAGTAACCATTACATGGATTGAGGGAGACAATGCCATCCTATCCGATATTCACTCTGCTTGCAGATGTAAGAGAATAAATCCATACTGCCCTGCCCACTTCACGGTTGCTCCAAGTAGAGGAAACTGCAGTTCTGAAATGCATCAAAAATCATGAAGACTTCTGCCTGAAGCCCATGCACCCCGCAGTGTACATGTTGGACCCCAAGTATGCTGGTAAGAGCATCCTGTCTGGTGCAGAGATCAACAATTCCTATGGTGTCATCACTACCGTGTCTCGCCACCTTGGCCTGGATGAGGGAAAGTTTCTTGGCAGTCTGGCGAAGTACACTTCCAAGCAAGGGCTTTGGGATGGAGATGCAATATGGCAGTCGTGCCAACATATCTCATCAGCCACCTGGTGGAAGTGACTTTGTGGATGGATCTGAGGCTCTTTCCCCAGTTGCCTCATCCTCCAAATCCCACCAACATCAGCTGCCTCAGAGCGCAACTGGTCCTTGTTTGGGAACACACACCAAAGCATGCAACAGGCTGACCTACACATTTTTGGGTTTTTGAGCCTGAAAACAAGCCATCCTCAAGGTTGGAAAGTGATAGTGAAGATGAGTCCTAAGTCTGATGTTCAAGAGCTGGACATTGAGGTCCAGGGAGGAGACATGGAAGCCTGAGAGGCAGACAACCAAAGCTTTAGTCTTGAAACTATAGTTTTACAGATGTATGTTGATGATTTTGGGTGATGCGATGGATCATTGGACATTATTCAATATTCCCTTTTGTTGTTCAGTGAAATCATGTGATGAGTCAACTCTCTAAATTAAAGTTCTATTCGTAACTAAATTGTTTCATTTCTATTGGAAGGATTTAATAATTTGCAATTGTCTACTTATGATAAGGTGAAAGGTTTATGATTCTGTCTCCATATGCTATGGTAAATGTATCAATGCACAAAACATTACATTTAAATTGTATTAATATTAATTTGCATATATTTCTGTTAATTCCCATGGAAAGTTTCCACAACTGAATATTCCCCAAAATGTGCAACCCTACCTCGAGCACCTCAAATTAATCCAAGTATTCACTAACGCATACAACTTGGAGTAAAAAACAACAACCTCTTTACTTGGTTATTCAATCCTCAAAGAAATATTCTAAACTATATTAAAAAGAAATGGGAGGAGGAACTTGACATTGAAATAACTGATGAAACATGATAGAACATATTAGAGACTCAACAAAGCTCCACCAACTCCAGGTCATGGAGAGCATTCTGTTGGAAGAATGTTATTTCTTCATAACACCTAAACTGAACTCAAAACAGGCTAGCTCCCTACACCGTTGTTGGAGAGAATGTGGGCTATCAAGGGTGGATCACTCATATCTTTTGGTCCTGCTCTGCAATCAAAACTTACTGGGGAGAAATAAGATCGAACATTGGAAAAATAATGGGATTTGACAGAACAAACATGAATTTCTTTGTACTTGGGTGACATACCTGAACTTACGCAATGGAGAAAAGTACCCCTTGAAGGTTCTACTGGCAGCCAGTAAAAAGGCTTTCACTAGGAAATGGCTACAAAAATGATGTGTGCTATAACTGCCAGATCCTTTTTGTTCTTTTACTTGTACTTTCTCTGTTCCGCAATAAAAACAAACTTTTGTGTACACACACACACACGCCTCTTCAAATTAGTGGATTTGGCTATTTCAGCCACAGTTTTGGGAAGGCCTTTTCCTGTTTCAGCATGACAATGCCCTTGTGCACAAAGCGAGGTCCATACAGAAATGCTTTGATGCGATTGGTGTGGAAGAACTTGACTGGCTTGCACAGAGCCTAGACCTCAAACCCATCGAACACCTTTGAGATGAATTGGAACGCCGACTGCGAGCCAGGCCTAATCGCCCAACATCAGTGCCCGACCTCACTAATTCTCTTGTGGCTGAATGGACAAGTCCCCGCAGCAATGTTCCAACATCTAGTGGAAAGTATTCCCAGAAGAGTAGAGGCTGTTAAAGCAGGAAAGGGGGGGGGGGCAACTCTATATTAATGCCCATACTTTTGGAATGAGATGTTCACCTAGCAGGTGTCCACAAACTTATTGGTCATGTAGAGTATTTTGCATCCCTCGTTTACTCCATGTTTTTCATTTATTTTGGCAGTTACCTGTATCTGGCAGCTCGTTATTTACTCAAACAAATAATCTGGTGGGCTATGGTCGACAAAGGAGCATGCATGTTTAAAAATGTCCAGTCTTTGTGTTGGCCTTCTAAGCAGTTCACTGTTGGAACCTGTTCTTTTTACTCCAGGCGAAAAGATACTTGATAGGTAGATCAAAAAAATTAAGGTGCGAAGTAAAGACTGTTAGTAGCTGCTAGATGGAGTGTGCAATGTAGTGCAGTGGGGAGGGAACTTGGAAGTCATTGGATGACATCTCTGTCTCAGGAACCACATGTTATTTATTATCTGCAAAGATGTGCAGAAAATGTACATCTGGAATGTATTAGGGCTGGGAATTGCCAGAGACCTCACAATATGATATTATCACCATACTTAGGTGTCAATACGATATGTATGGCATTTCTCATATTGCGGTTTGATGTTCCAAACATATTCCTCACCATGTCTGCTGCAGATGAGAGAGCCATGTGTTTTTTTTTTTTTTTGTATCAGTCACGGAAATAAGTGCAGAAAACATTGTCTCCTTATTTAAAGATGTACTATGTATGAATCGCTCTGCCATTTCCAGGTTACTAAAATTCAACTAGTTTGACAGAACAAGCACGTATAGTGTAGAGAATCATTGTACCATCTAAACCACTGTGAAATGTTTATTTTCAGCTGTTTGAAGCTGGTGTAAAAAACTAAGTAAAATACGCAAAACTTAAGCAGGGGAATTATGGAAATGGCACACACAGAACAGATCTACCTCTTAGACTTGCTTTCAATGATAATGACAGCTCTATAACTCACATTTCATTGTCAATTTGGTTGGTCGCACAAAGTTACACTCCCGTTCAAAAGTTTGGGGTCACTTTGAAATTTTCCATGAAGACATGCATGAAATGAGTTGCAAAATTAATAGGAAATATAGTCGAGACATTGACAAGGTTATAAATAATAATTGTGTCCTTCAAACTTTGCTTTCGTCAAAGAATCCTCCATCTGCAGCCATTACAGCCTTGCAGATCTTTTGGCATTCTAGTTGTCAATTTGTTAAGAGATTTCACCCCATGCTTCTTGAAGCACCTCCCAAAAGTTATATTGGCTTGATTGGCACTTCTTACGTACCATACAGTCAAGCTGCTCCCACAACAGCTCAATAGGGTTGAGAGCCGGTGACTGTGCTGGCCACTGCATTATAGGGGCGGCAGGGTAGCCTAGTGGTTAGAGCGTTGGACTAGTAACCGGAAGGTTGCAAGTTCAAACCCCCGAGCTGACAAGGTACAAATCTGTCGTTCTGCAGTTAAGGCCGTCATTGAAAATAAGAATTTGTTCTTAACTGACTTGCCTGGTTAAATAAAGGTAAAATAAAAATAGACAGAATAACAGATGACTGACTACTTCTTCCCTAAATAGTTATTGCATAGTTTGGAGCTTTGGGTCATTGTTCCTGTTGGAAGATATTGGCTCCAATTAAGCGCTGTCCACTAGGTATGGCGTTGCAAAATGGAGTGATAGCCTTCCTCCTTCAAGATCCCGTTTACCCTGTACAAATCTCCCAGTTTACCACCCCCAGACCATCACATTGCTTCCACCATGCTTGACAGATGGTGTCCTTGAATTTCCTTGATTTTTTTTTCAAAAACTAGGATATGTTTGACAAATAATATCCCGATTTTAATGTAACTGTATTGATACCCCCATCACTAGAATGCACTTGGCATATGCTGTGCTAGACAGCACCTGCTGTCTGAAGACAATGCAGTATCAGAATATGAACCCGCATTACCCTCTCTATAATGCAGATCTTCTGTCAGTGCATTCAATAAGCTCTTTTCATGCCTTTTCATTTCACCCCGATAAACAGTGGTGCAATTTTATTTTAATATCATTGGGTTGCAGTCCGGGGCAGGATTTCCAGAAACAAAGGCACAAATCGAGCCCCTCAATGCTTGCTAACGGATATTTTTACAATTATATGAAAACTTATTTTTTTGCACTAATATGAATCATGGTATTGTGATCATAGTGTAGTTACAGTACAATAGTATAATTATTAGGCCTACCAAAATAAAGCTGAAATTTCACTCATACACCTGGGGCTATCAGGTTAACTACCTGACCTAACCTGGGAACCATCTTGATTATAATTCCATTACGTGATACATGTTGCATTGCACAAAATATATATCCAGGGGATGATAATGAAGCAATATTTCCAGTGTTGAGATATATGGAGGGATAAGTGGGGTTAGCCATAACAAAGTAGAATGATTTGACAGCTGCTAAAGGATCTGCATAGTTCTATGTCCCTGTGCTTTCAGTTACAGTAAGGGTCTTGTACTAACAAATACCAGAGGATGCTACAAGACAGAAATAGGAACATGTAACATTTCATTTGCCGTTTATGTGTAGTAAAACTGTAATTATATTAACCATGTTAACATTTTGTTAACGGTGATTTTGTAAGTGCTTTGTATAGTAAGTAACTTGGTGTTTTTGCGCAATAAGCACTGATTGCCATTTTGTAATTCTTGTTTCTTTGTCTCTAAATGTTGCTCTCACTCTACCTTAATATTTGCAGCACTTAAGAATGTGTAATTTGCTGGATTTGAACTAGGATGCATTTCTTCCTTGTCCGTCTGTCTTTTAACCTCCCCAATAGGTAAACAGTGCTGGCTGAAACCTTCCCCAGCACTAGACCGCTCCTGATTTGAGTGAAGGGGACGAGAGTGACGCCTCCTTCTGTGGGACCACCTCAGCGGACAGAACCCCTCCCCCCATTTTTCCACGGGCCACCATGGGTGAAGTAGTCATTGTGAAGGAGGGATGGCTTCACAAACGAGGTAATACCTATACCCTCGATCTCACCACCCTCTTACCTATAAGGCTTTGGAAATCACACACAATCTAACATATATGTTGCCTCTGTCCTGCTATGAAATAAGTGTAGATTTTGTTGCTTTTTCTGGTTATGTTTGCATGCTTTTCAATTAGCCAACCTGTTGTCTCTTGAGATAAAAGGGCATGTAAAGTCGTCCCTGCGTCACACGTTTCTGAGATTGCTTCCTGTTTCAGCTCCATCGATAACCAGGTCTACAATGCAAGTGATGCAGTGTTTACTGTCTATAAGAATGTTTATGGCCCCTATGAATGTTTATGGTCCATAAAAATGTGGTTCCTGACACCTAAGGCCTGTGAATACATCCTCATAACAAACCTGTTAGTGTACACACTAGTAGAGGTTATATCAGGGCATTTGTAAAAGCTGATGAGAAATGTTTTATGTGTAAAACATTTGCCAATTTCTGGGGGGAGGCACATCCATTTAACTTTAAAGCTGTGTTTTTCAACCTTTCTCTTGTTTTGGATTAGTCTTTGTGCAGATTGAACTCTGGGTCTGCTGTGACCCAGGCCATTCCATGTGCATATTTTCCGGTCCCGTCTGGAATTGGTGTGTTCCACTCGCACCTGCTTCACCTTTGACCCTTTCCGTGTTCTATAAACAAAGAAATAGACACCCCCCCCACTCTATTAACTAACTGTTGCCAGCATACGCTAGGGCTGGGCGATATGGCCAAAATATTATCACGGTATTTAAAATAAATTGGATGGTTGGTTCCAATTTTTTTTTCTTTTTTTAAATAATAGTTGTACATTTTTGCTTTGAGTAGTAAATGATCCCAGGGTGGCAACACATCCATTCTCAGTGATGTTAGTAAGTCTTTCTCCATTCTGATTGTTTTATACGGTTCAATTCAACTTCAAACAAGACACATTTCAGCACTTCCTGCACTCAATTGCGGTGGTGGAAAGAGTACCCAACTGTCATACTTGAATAAAAGTTAAGATACGTTAATTGAAAATTACTCAAGCAAAAGTTAGTAACCCAGTAAAATACTACTTGAGTAGAAGTATTTGGTTTTAAATATACTTAAGTATCAAAAGTAAATGTAATTGATAAAATGTACTTAAGTATCAAAGGTAGAAGTAATTTCAAATTCTGGCCATCTGTAAAATGTATTTACAGATGGCCAGGGGCACACTCTAACAATTTACAAACAAAGCATTTGTGTTTAGTGAGTCCTCCAGATCAGAGGCAGTAGATGACCAGGGATGTTCTTTTGATAAGTGCGTGAATTGGATCATTTTCCTGTCCTGTTAAGCATTCAAAATGTAACTAGTACATTTGGGTGTCAGGGAAAATGCATGGAGTAAAAAGTACAGTATTTTCTTTAGGAATGTAATGAAGTAAAAGTAATCCAAATTAAAGTACAGATACCCCCCCCCAAATTTTTTTTTTAAGTAGTACTTCAAAGTATTTTTACTTAAGTACTTTACACCACTGCTCAATTGAGAATTTCCATACTGCTGCGTAGGGCTGCATGATATGGACAAATCATCTAGGACTTATTTTTAACCAAATGTTGCAATTGCGTGCGATTTGACTTGCTAATTAGAGCAAAACTGTTGGAATCATGAAAATGGAATGACTAGTCTAATTCTATAGTTAGAATGTAATTGAGATGACAATGAATTAAAATGCCAGGGAGGAGTTATTGTGACAGGGTAGGAGCTAAAGTGTTTCCTAGGGGACCCTATAAGCTTTGGTTGGCTACATTGCATGTTTTCTCTTAGCTACTTCATGTATCTAACATATTCTTGCTTTGCATATTCCTCTTTGATTTAGAAGATACTGTTGCACAAACAACAAGCTGATTTTAGGTCTACGCCATCACTGGTATTATCAGGTTGTATTAGCTAGCTGCGTTTGCTCTAACTCAGTACATTTATTAGCTAGCTAGCTATTAGCATCTCACAAGATTTAGGGCAACTTGCTAAGAAAAGTAATACTAGCTGTTTGCTGATGTAAGAAACATGAACTAATAATGTCATTTGTAGAACGCTAGTGGATTTATATTAAGACGCAAAGTGAAAACGGCATCGTTGTCATCAACATTGTTGCATGTTCTGCATTGACCATGCAGACTGAATGCAAGTGTCTCGTGGTGAAGGAACGTCAAATGCACTCCTTGAGTGACAGGGGGCGTGGCTAGGTCTGTGTGGCACGGAGAGAGATGACTCAAGTAGCTAAGTAAACTATAAAAATTGACATTTACAAATGGCGTATCACATTCAACAAACCAAACATTCAAATACCGGTACAGAAGGTAAAGTAAAAACCCAAACCAGTCCCTGCATCAATACCGGTATATCATAACATATGGTGTACGCCGTTAAGCCTCAACATAGCTTTAGCCACAGGGACGACCAGATTGCAACAATGAAAAACGTTTCGGTTTTCACACATGAAATCTTCTATGATAGCCTATACTGGATATAATATAATATATTTTACGGACTCTCCAATATGGTATTTTCTAGCAAATGGTGTTATTGGGTTGTGTACAACACCCAACTCAACCAGAGGCCAACTTTCTGGAAAAGCCAGGTGGCGCAATGGAGCAGGGATTAGGGTGTGGCTGAGGATGGCAGCAGCAAGACTCCTACTACACAAACTGTGGAAGCTGGACCGTCGGAGTTTGCAAGGCCATTGGGTTTTTACTGGAGAGTCCTACCCCCTCCCTCCCTCCCTCCAGCCTTGGCCAGTCAGACAGTCGGACAGTGTAGCGCTGTGGCTAGGAGTTTGGGGGTCATCCCAGTTCAGCTATGCAGACAGACCCCACCCAGAATGGCTCTGGGCCCTGATCAAAAGGAAGGCAGCCAGCGCTGGATTTGCGCCGCTTAATGTGGCGGGGAGCCTGTTTTGTCCACAAGGGATTTGGAGATGTTTTCTCTCTTGATGTGACCATGGTGACATCACCCACAGGAAACTATGAAGGCTGCAGTGGTTCTGTCAGGCATTTTCTGCTCAGGGTGTATTTTGCCCACCTGTCACTCAAACATCCTACAACAAATTTAGTTTAGCAGCGTTTCCCCTAGGAGTTTTTTTCAACAGTGGTGGCAAAGGAAGCGTAGGGGGAGGGATAGTGGGTGTGTCCAATAGCATGGCCTCCAACTGAAAGTTTAGTGGCCCTCTTGGCCGCAGAGACTAAATGTAGCTGTTTTAAAGCGAATTACTTGCAACTCTACTAGGCCTGACCCATTTTAGTCGATTTGGTGAATTGTTTGGTCGATAGGCTGTTGGTCGATCGAGATTTCTTTAGTCGAGCAGTAGCAATAAAAATAATAATCATGGTGTACAAGACACCTGTCCGATTCTTGCATGTCTGAGTGTACTGATTAGAGCTTGACCGATTAATCGGAATGGCCGATTTTAATTAGGGACGATTTCAAGTTTTCATAACAATCGGAAATCGGTATTTATGAGCGCCGATTTAAAAAATAAAAATAAAATAAAAACTTTTAAATTTTTTAATACCTTTATTTAACTAGGCAAGTCAGTTAAGAACACATTCATATTTTCAATGACGGCCTAGGAACGGTGGGTTAACTGCCTCGATCAGGGGCAGAACGACAGATTTTCACTGTCAGCTCGGGGATCCAATCTTGCAACCTTACAGTTAACTAGACCAACGCAATAACGTTCTGCTTCTCTCTCGTTGCACTCCACAAGGAGACTGCCTGTTACGGGAATGCAGTAAGCCAAGGTAAGTTGCTAGCTAGCATTAAACTTATCTTATAAAAAAACAATCATAATCACTAGTTAACTACACATGGTTGATATTACTAGATATTATCTAGCGTGTCCTACGTTGCATATAATCTGACTGAGCATACAAGTATCTGACTGAGCGGTTGTAGGCAGAAGCAGGCGTGTAAACATTCATTCAAACAACACTTTAGTGCGTTTTGCCAGCAGCTCTTCGTTGTGCGTCAAGCATTGTGCTGTTTATGATTTCAAGCCTATCAACATTATTTAAATCAAATTGAACATGTTTCATTATTTACTTGAGGCTAAATTGATTTTATTGATGTATTATATTAAGTTAAAATAAGTGCCCATTCAGTATTGTTGTAATTGTCATTATTACAAATAAGTTAAAAAAATCGGACGGTATCGGTATTCTGCTTTTTTGGTCCTCCAATAATCTGTATCGGCGTTGAAAAATCATAATCGGTCGACCTCTAGTACTGATCCATGGGGATGGCACAGTACATCAGACATTTGCTATTTAAATTGTATGTGGTTATATTATGTAAGAACAATGTTGCATCACAAATAAAAATATATATTTTGCTTCCCCCTACCCTAGTGAAGTTAAGGTCACAGTTATGATAACTTAGGACACTGAAGAGGCCTTTCTACTGACTCTGAAAAACACCAAAAATATGCCCAGGGTCCCTGCTCATCTGCGAAAACATGCCTTAGGCATGCTGCAAGAAGGCATGACGACTGCAGATGTGGCCAGGGCAATAAATTGCAATGTCTGTACTGTGAGACGCCTAAGCGCTACAGGGTGACAGGACGGACAGCTGATTGTCCTCGCAGTGGCAGACCACGTGTAACAACACCTGCACAGGATCTGAACATCACACCTGCGGGACAGGTACAGGATGGCAATAAAACTGCCCGAATGCACAATCTCTCCCTCCAGTGCTCAGACTGTCCACGAGAGGCTGGACTGAGGGCTTGTAGGCCTGTTGTAATACAGGTCCTCACCAGACATCACCGGCAACAACGTCACCTATGGGCACAAACCCACCGTAGCTGGACCAGACAGGACTGGCAAAATGTGCTCTTCACTGACTAGTCACGGTTTTGTCTCACCGGTGGGTGATGGTCTGATTCGTGTTAATCGTCGAAGGAATGAGTGGGATCGATTTGGAGGTGGAGGGTCCGTCATGGTCTGGGGCAGTGTCACAGCACCATTGGACTGAGTTTGTTATAATTGCCTGCAATCTCAACGCTGTGTGTTACAGGGAAGACATCCTCATGTGGTACCCTTCCTGCAGGCTCATGCTGACATGACCCTCCAGCATGACAATGCCACCAGCCATACTGCTAATTCTGTGTGATTTCCTGCAAGACAGCAATGTCAGTGTTCTACCGTGTCCAGCGAAGAGTCCGGATCTCAATCCCATTGAGCACGTCTGGGACCTGTTGGATCGGAGGTTGAGAGCTAGGGCCATTCCCCCCAGAAATGTCCGGGAACTTGCAGGTGCCTTGGTGGAAGAGTGGGGTAACATCTCACAGCAATAACTGGCAAATCTGGTGCAGTCCATGAGGAGGAGATGCACTGCAGTACTTAATGCAGCTGGTGGCCAAATACTGTTTCTTTTGATTTTGACCCCCCCACCCCCCGCCCTACCTTTGTTCAGGGACACATTATTCCATTTTTGTTAGTCACATGTCTGTGGAACTTGTTCAGTTTGTCTGTTAAATTTTATGTTCATGTTCATACAAATTTACACGTTAAGTTTGCTGAAAATAAACACAGTTGACAGTGAGAGGATGTTTCTTTTGTTGCTGAGTTTAGTTGATTTGATTAAAACACATAGGATGTGTCTATATTGAGAAAAGTGACCAATCGATTGGTCGAAAGAAAATACTATTCGAGAGAAAAAAAAATTGTTGTAGGGCACAGCCTTAATTCTACACATTTTGGCATGAGGTGGAGAGAAAGTTGTACAGTTTTAAAGCTATACTGTACAAAAATAGAAACTCAACAAGATTTTATTTAGTTACAGTTCATAAAACGTATGTGCGCACTTTTTTTTTTTCTCAAAATAATGCCGTGGAATTCTAAGCAAAACTTGTCTGTTAAAATAAACTAGTGTAGCCCACAGTCATATGACATAGCCATATCCGGGCCTAACATATGGACCACTCAAAGTATGCTATTCTGTTCTTCTGAAATAGACTACATTTTCTTCATATCATGCTTCTTTAGAACTGTCTAAAATAAATAATGGATTTATTGTGATGGTGTAGGCTATATTACATGGATTTATTATACTTTTTAAAATGTAGATATTCCAAAGGTCTGCATCATTGGCTTGTAGGCTATGTGTGGAAGCCACGAGATGCTAATTAACTGTCGATTACTGTGAGATCAGCAGTTATTTTCTTGACAATCACCGGCTGACAATTTCATGACAGCCACAGCCCTAGGCGTGAATCAGAAAACCAATCAGTATCTGCTGTGGCCACCATTTGCCCCATGCAGCATAACACCTCCATCGCATAGAGCTAATCAGGCTGTTGATTATGGAATGTTGTCCCACTCCTCTTCAATGGCTGTGCAAAGTTGCTAGATATTAACGGGAACTGGAACATGCTGTCGTGCATGCCGGTCCCAAGCATCCCAAACATGCTCAATGGGTGACATGTCTGAGTATGCAGGCCATGGAAGAACTGGTACATTTTCAGCTTCCAGGAATTGTGTACAGATCCTTGTGACATGGGGCTATGCATTATCATGCTGAAACATGATTTGGATGAATGGCACAACAATGGGCCTCAGGAACTTGTCACTGTATATGTCTGCATTCAAATTGTCATTGATAAAATGCAATTGTGTTTGTTGTCTGTAGCTTATGCCTGCCCATACCATAACCCCACCGCCACCATGGGGCACTGTTCACAACGTTGACATCAGCAAACTGCTCTCCCACACGGTGCCATACACGTTTTCAGCGGTTGCGAGGCTGGTTGGACGTACTGCTGAATTCTCTAAAATGGCGGTTTATGGTAGAGAAATTCTGGCAACAGATATGGTGGACATACCTGCAGTCAGCATGCCAATTGCACTCTCCCTGAACTTGAGGCATCTGTGGCATTGTGTTGTGACAAAACGGTACATTTTATAGTGCTCTTTTGTTGTCCCCAGCACAAGCTGCACCTTTGTAATGATCATGTTTAATCAGCTTTTTGATGTGCCACACCTGTCAGGTGGCTGGATTATCCTGGAAAAGTAGAAATGTTCAAAAACAGGAATGTAAAAAAAAATATAATAATAATAATTGTGCAACAAATGAGAGATTAGCTTTGCATATTGGGATATTTTATTTCATCTCCTGAAACATGGGACTAACACCTTATATTTTTGCTAAGTGTAGTTTCCTGCAATTCTACATATTTTGCCATGGCTTATGCAGTGTTCTTATGTGACTCAAACAGTGACTCAAACATTATAGCAAAATCAATGGGTGGCCCATGAAATTTTGAATTTTATTCTGGCTACTTTTTTAAATTTTGGTTGTTAGTTCTCAAAGATGATCTTATAATTGGATAGCTACATTATCTTTTCTATATACTTTATCTGGTTTTAGTCGTTTTCAGTTTACACTGAATCTTTTCCCATCTCTTGAATATATATTAATTATACAGTACCAGTCAAATGTTTGGACACCTACTCATTCCAGGGTTTTTCTTTATTTGTACTATTTTCTACATTGTACAATAGTGAAGAAATCACAACTATGAAATAACACATGGAATCATGTAGTAACACTTGGCATTCTCTCAACCAGCTTCATGAGTTAGTCACCTGGAATGCATTTCAATTAACAGGTGTGCCTTAAGTGAATTTGTGGGATTTCTTTCCTTCTTGTATTTGAACCAATCAGTTGTGTGGTGACATGGTAGGGTTGGAATACAGACGTTATCACTATTTGGTAAAAGACCAAGTCCATATTATTGCAAGAACGGCTCAAATAAGCAAAGAGAAACATTACTTTAAGACATGAAGGTCGGTAAATCCGGAACATTTCAACAACTTTGACAGTTTCTTCAAGTGCAGTTGAAAACCATCAAGCACTATGATGTAACCGGCTCTCATGAAGACCGCTACAGGAAAGGAAGACCCAGAGGTACCTCTAATGAACTTATCCTCTGCAGTAGTTAACTGCAGCTCAAATAAATACTTCCGAGTTCAAGTTAGATACATCAACTGTTTAGAGGAGACTGCGTGAATCAGGCTTCCATGGTAGAATTGCTGCAAAGAAACCACTACTAAAGGACACCAATAAGAAGACCTGTTTGGGCCAAGAAACGCAAGCAATGGACATTATACCGGTGGAAATCTGTCCTTTTGGTCTGTGTCCAAATTTGAGATTTTTGGTTCCAACTGCCGTGTCTTTGAGACTCAGAGTAGGTGAACGGACCTCCACATCTGTGATGGTGTCGGGGGTGCTTTGCTGGTGACACTGTCTGATTTTATTTAGAATTCAGGGCACACTTAACCAGCATGGTTACCACATCATTCTGCAGTGATACACCATCACATCTGGTTTGGGCTTAGTCCCACTAATTTGTTTTTCAACAGTACAATGACCCAACACACCTCCAGGCTGTGTAAGGGCTATTTGACAGGGAAGGAGAGTGATTGAGTGCTGCATAAGATGACCTGGCTTCCACAATCCCCTGACCTCAACCCAATTGAGATGGTTTGGGATGAGTTGGACCACGGAGTGAAGAAAAAGCAGCCAACAAGACCTCAGCATATGTGGGAACTCCTTCGACTGTTGGAAAAACATTCCAGGTGAAGCTGGTTGAGAGAACGGCAAGAGTGCAAAGCTGTCAAGGCAAATATTTTGATTTTACCCTTTTTTTTTGGTTACTACATGTGTTATTTCATAGTTTGTCTTTACTATCATACAACGTAGAAAATAGTAAAAATAAAGAAAAACCCTTGAATGAGTAGCTGTGTCCAAACTTTTGACTCTTACTGGATAATTTTTGGGGGACTGGTGCCCACGTCTTAGCAGCGGCAGCCTGGCGCTGCAAAATCAATATAGGGGAAACACTGAGGGTTATGCTCGTTAAAGCACTGAATGGCAGCCACCTAATTTAAACAGGCCAAGCATACCAGTCATGTCTCATCTGTATGGTTGACAACATGCTGAGCTGATTTGTATGTGCTGAAAATGAGGTGTATACATTTTGCCTGAATGACATGATTTTATGTCAAGTATCTTGGGTCCATTAAATAGGGCTGTATTTTAGTGTGAGGCGATTTAAGTACACAAGATTAACTGGATGGTATTCAAAGGTGTTCTCTTATGGGATTGGTTCCATCACAGCAGACAGAGCGTGGACTTTCCCACTATTCCAGGGATAATCAAAGCCACGGATGGCTGCTTGGATGACCTCCCTGTGATTCTTTTCACGTTGAAACACGGCAGGGGCCTGAGCCAAGGAGTTAGTCACCCACTGGAAAAGCCTACTCTGAGGGAAAAACATCTGGATTCCCTGGAACGCATCCACCCTTCCCTTTTAGCCAATCTCTCAACATGGCTAGGAGTCCTCCGATTCCAATCAAATGAGTCATACAAGATGAAGGAGAAACAAGATGGTTTGGATGTGACTCAAATCACCACTGGAAAGACATTCTTATATCCCAGCTTCAGCCTAAATTCTGTTTTAGTATCCTGGCAGCTGGTTTGTCCCTGACATGGGACTAACCTCACGGCTAGTCAAAGTAGCCACACCCATGTTGCAGGCAGCAGACCACACCCTTTAGCCTGCAGCTGTGTGGCTTGCGATGGTGTGCCACTCTTGCCTGATCAAAGCATTCCATTTGTGAATGTTGCAGAGATGGATACACCAGGATCTGTCTGTAGAGATTGGCAGTTAGTTGGGGGAGGGTGGCCATGGTTGTCAGCCAGGCCATCCAGTACCTTCCTTACCAAAAACCTCAGACCCAGTGTGGTTGAACACACTGTGGAGTGAGTTGAGGAATCTTGAGGAGTGGTTGTAAGGCTGAGACATACTTGTGGTGTTGGCTCCTCTCAACACTTACATGTGGATGAGAAATGTGTGCTGAGTTAGTGCTGTACGTGTACATTTGATTACTGTGCCACCTTGTGTTAACAAGGCCTAGCATAAGGCTCATAGATGCTTGCAAATTGGACCACTGACCAGAAGACTACTGGACCACTGTTGCCTGTGCTTGTGTTTGAATGAAAAAGGCCAGAGACAGCTGACATCTGACTGCTGTTTTGACCCACTTGTCTTAGTCTAGACAGGAAGTGTGCGGGTCTACTCACAAGCAATTTTCATGCAATACTATTTTCAGAGTGATATTAACAAAGTGTAAGCACACTATGCATACATAGATGATTGATTGCTTTGCCAATAAAGGGACTTGTTTAATTTGCTGCTTTTGTAGCTATCTACATGCATACAACGCTGTAGTTTACACGTGTTCGACTCCTCTTTTAGAAGAGACTACCTAAGACAACCAGACGGGCGGGAGGAGGAAGTGGATTCTTATTATAAGCCACACACAGTTCCTTTTGAAACCACATCCTCCTCCTAACCCAGGCTGCAATGGCATCTCTTATCTGCCCTGTCACTGTACCACCGGGGCTTAGCCACTGGCTTCCTGCCTGCTTGGGTAGCTATAAATGATTTATTCATTATTAGTTTTAACCTCGATTGTTTACTGGGTCTCTCTCCTTTAACCTCGAATGCATTGATCTGCCACTAGGGTGGAGGCAGATGTATGTAGTGTTGCAAAGGTAGAGTATATTACTGCTAACTGTAATTTTTATCACGACATTTAGTGGCCTTTTGGGTACTTCAGATAATCACGTCTATCTCTGGCCCTCTGTGGCCTTATCACATGTAAAATAAATATATAAAATTATCAAATAAGATTTTAAAAATAGAATGACAAAGCTGTAAAACATTATCCTAAATATAAACCATCAACTTAGTGAATAGCATTGCTGTTTAATATGAGGGTTTCAGCATGAAATGCACTTGGTTTAAAAAAAAAATGTCATTGTAAATGCTTTGGTGCCAAACTGGTGGCAGTTGTGGAAAAAGTAAATGGTTGGAAGAGTTAATTGAAAATAATGCTATTGTTGATTCGATGCTTTTTACATTTTTCTCCTGAATCATCATATGTAAACAAATGAATACATGTTTATAAAGGTTCAAATATAAATTACCAGTTAATTACCGAAAGTTCTGGTAATTTTGGTAAATTACCTGAAGTTTAGGCCTAGGTGTTTGTGAGTCTAGACTGGAACCATACAACAATTAATATATAGAGATGGATTGTCTTTATAGACAGGTTGGTTGTTATTAAGCAAATAAAATGACACGTGCGCAAATGTAGCAAAACAGACTGGGATGGCTTGAATGTCTCTCATATCCATCGCTACAGTTGTTGGTTAGCTAGCGAATTTTAGCCATATTATCATCGATATGACATCAGTCAAAAAGATACGAGCTGAAATAAGCCACCTACTATTCCCCACATGGCAGCAGCATGTTATTGATGCTAGCTGTTCAGAAACACAACACACGGACTTCTGCCCCCAGTGATGCCAATTTAGCGATTTTGTTGCTAGATTTGGCAACTTTTCAGACTACCCTGGCAACTTTTTGAACTTTTAGCAACTTTTGAAAAGTGACTCATGCTAACATGCACGCATTTTCCCTTTTAAATGACAAACTTTTTTCTGTCAGTCACAACAGGTGCCTGGCTGCAAAAATGCATTATGAGTGAAGTTAGCAGCAGGAGCTCAGCTCGTGCACAGGCAGCAGCAGGCTAGCAGCAATTCCAGCAAATTGCAAATCATTGTTGGCTGACTGCAGGAGCAGTAGCACCGGTTCGACGAGCCAAACCCAATGAATATAGTTGGTAACGAATGTTTGACCTTGAACAGAACTTACAACATCAATCAACAAGTTTCAATCAAAATTGTACAGCCAGAAGTACAGAAAAGAGTGGGAGTCTGTACCTGAACAAAAGTCAAATCATATTTTTGCAGAGATGTCATTGCGTAAAAACGTAAACTGTGCCATCAACGTCATTTAGCAACTTTTAGCAACAAATCAACCTGCCTCTAGCAACTTAGCCTGAAAAATTTGTTGTCAACACTGTCTGCCCCATAGAAGCGTGGGCATCATATTCGTGATATTGTCAGCTAACCACTCTATAAGGCAACAGCTTGTTAATTAGCTCACTCTTTGCCCTAGGAGCATCATGTGCACCTGCAGCTGTGTGAAACCATCCATGTCCATTCCACACGCATCATTTTATAAAATTAAATTGGCTCGTGTACAGTATATTCGTTTAGTATTTTATCACACGCGTACCGCATAAAGAGCCTTTTAGAGTGGAAACTGTCAGACAACGCGAGAGTTGCTGCTACAGCATCTCAAGTAGCAAATGCATAGGCAACAGAAGGCAGGCTTCATCAGCGCGAGGCAGTATTGCATTTTAAAAACATGCTTAAAGTTTTACTACAAATGAGGCATGTCTTACCTTGTTTCAAAGTAGCCTAGCCAAAATCAGACCGTATCCGTAGAGGCAAATATTTTATATAAACTGTATTTCATTGTCCAGTAGCACAATCTTAGTCATATTAGCCACCCATGCGAGTTGTAGCATATTAGATCTCCCTCCTTTCGATATTCAAGTATTTCACATTAAACTGTTAGCATGTGCGGGGAGCTTTAGGGGACTGTGTTTTACTACTAATTGCATTATGCTGCGAACACCGACAGCGTCGTTGTATTTTGGTACACCAGAATTCCATTAATTTCAAATGAAACACTGCGTTTGCGTTGCAGAGGCATTTGCAGTGCGTTCGGTGTGGTGCATACTTTGGATTTCTCGAATGTATGCGTCAAACTGTATGTGTAGATTGCTTGACAGAAATTGTTGTAGAAAGTGAATGTTGAACTTTTGTTGCATACATATTCAGATTATGATGTGTACTATTTTGCGCAAAATGCTGTCTGTGTGTTCGAAGCGTTATGGAACGAACATGCATGCGTAGCCTACTGTCTTGTGCGCATTGCTGCTCTTATGTAAATACATAATAGTTTGTCAGCATTTTAAGCAACAGTTTCTGATCTGTTGCATCACTCATCCCCCTCACAACTGTCTGTGTTTGGATTAGGTTATTTCTTTCTCGACAAGCTGACCAGTAGAATAGATAGTTAGTGATTTTGCTGTTCGTTGGTTGTTTTGTTTGCTGAGGAAAAGTACATGTAGACAGTAATTCTAACGTCCTTCAAAGTGCGCATCAGAATTCGGTAAGAAGGACTGCACATCGTTGCATCCTGGATTTGCATGTTCTGTTAATATGAATTACCATGATCTAAATGTGACTTCTTAAATTCTTAGCACCGTGGGTGGACACTCCAATCAGGTTATGCCCCCAATGCATATGGGTCCAGTACATTTTAAATGCTGCTGGTCAAATGTCCGGCACCACATTTCACTAGCTGGGAGACTGACGCATACACTCTGCTGCTTTATTCTAGTGGCCTTTTGGGGTACTTCAGATTATCATAAATGTATGTAATTATCTCTGGCCCTCTGTGTGGCCTTATCTAACCGTGATCTTAGACCCTTATAGTGCCATCTGTGCAAAGCATATTTCTGAGATATTGAGCATCAACATTTTCACATCTCAGAACTATATTATTTTTTCATAACCCATTAAGGTCCACCTTTTTAAAGGTACCTAAAGTGCAGAGTATCAAAATCCTCACTGTCGCTCCCTTTTTTTAAATGTTTTCTTTTTTCTTTTTTTCACTGGTGCAATCACAGAGAACCTTATACCTCTGAAATGTCAATCTGGGTTCAGCCTTAATGTTCTCTGACACTTCTGAATTAGACATGTTCTGTTTTTAAGAAGACTAGGCTATTTGAATACATACATAAATTATAGAATAACTCTTAACAAGACAGTCGGAACACATCAAATACATTAGGAAATGTATTATGATAATCAGATGAATTACTGTCATTACCGAACAATTATTTTCTGACTTAATTTTATTTTTTGCTTGCATGCCATTATTGCTGGCAAGACTAGTCTAGACCATACATGGAGGGAGATGGCAAAGATATGCTGATTGGTCCATCTGTATTTGTTCAGGCTTGTGATTGGATTACAGATAAACCCATTTGAACTTGGCACTAAAAGGTTCTAACTTTCCAGTACATTTTTTTTCACAAATTTACTTTTCAAATAAACTAAGTTCACAGACATGAAGAACCATCTAAAGATCAGTTATGTGACTAACTCATTTTTGACAATGTTCAGTACCTTAGTACAAAGGTCTCAACATGTAAAATATATATTAAATAATCAAATAAGATGACATATGTAAAACATAATCCTAAATATAAACCAACTCAGTGAATCACATTCAAATAAAATGTTATTTGTTGCATGCTTAGTCTCCACCTGTTCACAAACAGTGAAATGCTTACGTGTCCTTTTCCAACTATGCAGAGTTAAAGATAAAAGGGGGCCATACTCATCACCCTCTGTAGCACCTTGCGGTGAATAACAATAAGTAAAAATATAACATTATTATATACAAGGAGTACCAGTACCGAGTCGATGTGCAGGGGTACAAGTTCATTTGAGGTAGTAGCTATGTACATTTGGTAGGGGGTAACGTGACTAGGCAACAGGGTAGATAAGACCGTAGCAGCAGCGTGTGTGTGTGTGTGTGTGTGAGGGTGTCAGTATAAGTCTGTGTGCACATTCTCAGTGCAAAAGTTTGTTTAAAAAAAGGTCAATGCATGTAGTTTGGTTAGCCATTTTGATTTGCTAATTAGCAGCCTTGTTTATCAGTCTTTTCTAGCTTGGGGGTAGAAGCTGTTCAGGGTCCTGTTGGTTCCAGACTTGGTGCACTAGTACCGCTTGCCGTGCGGTAGCAGAGCAAACGGACTGTGGCTGGCGTCTGACCATTTTTTGGGGCCTTCCTCTGAAACCACCACGTGCATACTGATGCCTTACACACACTCAAACTCCCCACATACGCTGCTGCTACTGTCTTATCTAACCTGTTTTCTAGTCACTTACCTACAGTAGACCTCCCGAGTGGCACAGTGGTCTAAGGCACTGCATCGCAGTTGCATCGCAGAGATCCTGGTTCGAGTCCAGGCCTTGACGCAGTCGGCCGCGACCGGGAGACCCATGGGGCGGCGCACAATTGGCCTAGCGTTGTCCGGGTTAGTGGGGGGTTTGGCCGGCAGGGATGTCCTTGTTTCATCGCGCTCTAGCGACTCCTGTGGCGGTCCAGGCGCATGCACGTTGACATGGTCGCCAAGTGTACGGTGTTTCCTCTGACACATTGGTGTGGCTAGCTTCCGGGTTAAGTGGCCGTTGTCAAGAAGCAGTGCGGCTTGGTTGGGTTGTGTTCCGGAGGATTCATGGCTCATGGTTCATGGTTGCAGCGATGGGACAAGACTAACTACCAATTGGATACCACGAAATTGGGTGGGAAAAAGGGGTAGTAAAAGTTTAAAAAATGCATTCGGAAAGTACTCAGACCCCTTTTTCAATATTTTGTTACAGCCTTAACCAGAAAATTGATTAAATTATTTCCCCCCCCCCCCCCCCCCCCCCCCCCACATCAATCTACACAGAATACCCCATGATTACAAAGCAAAAACAGATTTGTAGAAATTTTTGCAAATGTATTAGAAAATAAAAAGTATTCAGAC
The DNA here is from genome assembly GCF_013265735.2 of Oncorhynchus mykiss. Lineage (NCBI taxonomy): Eukaryota > Metazoa > Chordata > Actinopteri > Salmoniformes > Salmonidae > Oncorhynchus > Oncorhynchus mykiss. The sequence goes on from NC_048568.1 coordinate 21,637,375, forward strand.
CCTTAGTACTTTGTTGAAGCACGTTTGGCTACGATTACAGCCTGGTCTTCTTGGATATGACGCTACAAACTTGGCACACCTGTATTTGGGGAGTTTCTCACATTATTCTCTGCAGATCCTCTCAAGCTCTGTCAGGTTAGATGGGGAGTGTCGCTGCACAGCTATTTTCAGGTCTTTCCAGAAATGCTTGGTAAGGTTCAAGTCCAGGCTCTGGCTGGGCCACGCAAGGATATTGAGACTTGTCCCTAAGCCACTCCTGCCTTGTCTTGGCTGTGTGCTTAGAATTGTTGTCCTGTTGGAAGGTGAACCTTCACCCCAGTCTGTGGTCCTGAGCGTTCTGGAGCAGGTTTTCATCAAGGATCTCGCTCTACTTTGCTCCGTTCAGCTTTCCCTCGATCCTGACTAGTCTCCCAGTCCCTGCTGCTGAAAAACATGATGTTGCTACCACCATGCTTCACTGTAGGGATGATTCCACGTTTCTTCCAGACATGACGCTTGGCATTCAGGCCAAAGAGTTCAACCTTGGTTTCATCTGACCAGAGAATCTTGTTTCTCATGGTCAGTCCTTTTAGGTGCCTTTTTGGCAAACTCCAAGCGGGCTGTCATGTACCTTTTGCTGAGGAGTGGCTTCCGTCTGGCCGCTACCATAAAGGCCTGATTGGTGGAGTGCTGCAGAGATGGTTGTCCTTCTGGAAGGTTCTCCCATCTCCACAGAAGAACTCTGGAGCTCTGTCTGAGTGACCATCTGGGTTCTTGTTCACCTCCCTGACCAAGGCCCTTCTCCCCCGATTGCTCTGTTTGTCCCGGGCGGCCAGTTCTAGGAAGAGTCTCTTGGGGGGGAGGTGGTTCCAAACTTCTTCCATTTAAGAATGATGGATGCCGCTGTGTTCTTGGACCTTCATTGCTGCAGATATTTTCTTTGTACCCTTCCCCAAATTCGACCTCATGGCTTGGTTTTTGACATCAATTTTTATTGGTCACATATACATGATTAGCAGACGCTAATGCGAGTGTAGTGAAATGCTTGTGCTTCTAGTTCCGACCGTGCAGTAATATCTAACAGGTAATCTAACAATTTCACAACAACTACCTTATACACAGAAGTGTAAAGGAATGAATATGTACATATAAATCTATGGATGAGCGATGGCCGAACGGCATAGGCACGATGCAGTAGGTAGTATAGAGTACATTATACATATGAGATGAGTAATGTAGGGTATAGTGGCATTGTTTAAAGTGACAAGTGATACTTTTATTACATCCAATTTTTTATTATTAGTGGGTAGAGATTTGAGTCAGTATGTTGGCAGAAGCCACTCAATGTTAGTGATGGCTGTTTACCAGTCTGATGTCCTTGAGATAGAAGCTGTTTTTAATCTCTCGGTCCCAGCTTTGATGCACCTGTACTGACCTCGCCTTCTAGATGATAGCGGGGTGAACAGGCAGTGGCTCGGGTGGTTGTTGTTGATCTTTTTGGCCTTCCTGTGACATCGGGTGGTGTAGGTGTCCTGGAGGGCAGGTAGTTTGCCCCCGGTGATGTGTTGTGCAGACCTCACTACCCTCTGGACAGCCCTACAGTTGCGGTTGAAGAGGCGCTGTTGCGCCTTCTTCACCATGATGTCTGTGTGGGTGGACCAATTCAGTTTGTCCATGATGTGTACGCCTAGGAACTTTAACCTTCCTCCTTCTCCACTACTGTCCCATCAATGTGGATAGAGGGGTGCTCCCTCTGCTGTTTCCTGAAGTTCACGATCATCTCCTTTTGTTTTGTTGACGTTGAGTGTGAGGTTATTTTCCTGACACCACACTCCTAGGGCCCTCACCTCCTCCCTGTAGGCTGTCTCGTCGTTGTTGGTAATCAAGCCTACCACTGTAGTGTTGTCTGCAAACTTGATGATTGAGTTGGAGGTGTGCATGGCCATGCAGTCATGGGTGAACAGGGAGTACAGGAGAGGGCTGAGAACACATCCTTGTGAGGCCCCAGTGTTGAGGATCAGCGGGGTGGAGATGTTTCCTACCCTCACCACCTGGGGCAGCCCGTCAGAAAGTCCAGGACCCAGTTGCACAGGGCTGGGTCGAGACCCAGGGTCTCGAGCTTAATGACGAGTTTGGAGGGTACTATGGTGTTAAATGCTGAGCTGTAATTGATGAACAGCATTCTTACATAGGTATTCCTCTTGTCCAGATGGGTTAGGGAAGTGTGTAGTTTGATTGCGTCGCCTGTGGATCTATTGGGGCGGTAAGCAAATTGGAGTGGGTCTAGGATGTAAGGTAGGGTGGAAGTGATACGATCCTTGACTAGTCTCTCAAAGCACTTCATGATGACTGAAGTGAGTGCTACGGGGCGATAGTCGTTTAGCTCAGTTACCTTAGCTTTCTTGGGAACAGGAACAATGGTGGCCATCTTGAAGCATGTGGGAACAGCAGACTAGGATAGGGATTGATTGAATACGTCCGTAATCACACCAGCCAGCTGGTCTGCGCATGCTCTGAGGACGCGGCCAGGGATGCCGTCTGGGCCGGCAGCCTTGCGAGGGTTAACACGTTTAAATGTTTTACACACGTTGGCTACGGTGAAGGAGAGCCTGCAGGTTTTGGTAGCGGGCTGTGGCACTGTAATGTCCTCAAAGAGGGCGTTTAGTTTGTCTGGGAGCAAGACATCAGTGTCTGCGACGGGGCCCGTTTTATTTTTGTAGTCCGTGATTGTCTGTAGACCCTGCCACATACGTCTCGTGTTTGAGCCGTTGAATTGCGACTCCACTTTGTCTCTATACTGACGCTTAGCTTGTTTGATTGCCTTGTGGAGGGAATAGCTACACTGTATTTGGTCATGTTTCAGGTCGCCTTGCTATGATTAGAAGCAGTGGCTCGCTCTTTCAGTTTTGCATGAATGCTGCCATCAATCCACTGTTTCTGGTTGGGGAAGGTCCCACAGTACTTTCAACTGTGGGACTTTATATAGATTGGTGTGTGCCTTTCCAAATCATGTCCCATCAATTTAATGTACCACAGGTGGACTCAAGTTGTAGAAAGTAACATCTCAAGGATCAATGCAAACGGGATGCACCTGAGCTCAATTTAGTCACATAGCAAAGGGTCTGAATACTAAAGGTATTTCTGTTTTTATATTTTATCAACATTCTAAAGACCTGTTCACTTTGTCATTATGGGGTATTGTGTGTAGATTAAGGAAAAACATTTATTTAATAAATTCTAGATTGGCTATAATGTAACAAAGTGGAAAGTTTAAGGTCTAAATACTTTCCGAAATCATTGTATATTTATAAAGCTACCTCATTTACCTCACAGTGCTGCACATCGATTCGGGTACAAATACTCCCTGTATATAGCCTGTATATAGCCATGCTATTTTTCTCATTAGTTATACCTCGTTATTTTTTTATTTTTTTCACTGTTGGAAAAGGACCCGTAAGTAATCTTTTCACTGTTAGTCTGTAGCCTGTTGTTTATGAAGCATGTGACAAATACAATTTCATCTGTGTGGGGGGGGGGAGATTTTTGCATGAAATAGCCTTTTTTGTTCACACTTAATTTACTTTAAATGTTTTGTCACAAATGTTGAAAAAAGTAAATTTGAAAGTAATGCCATTGTTGATTTAGATGCTTTTTTCAATTAGGCTTTTCTCTTGATACCTATGGACAATATTGACAAGGAGATACAAAAAAAATAATTCTATATACGACTACAATTAGAAAGAAAAAAAGTTTTAAATTACCAAGTTGCCATAAATTACTGCAAGTTTAACCCTAGGCCTATGTGTTTGCAAAGATATGGGTTTCAGATGAGTGTCATTGGTAAATGAGTCTGGACAGGCACCATGCAACAACACTTAATAGGTATGGATTGTCTTATATAAGGTAACAGTTTGTTCCTTAGGTCACTTTGCCCTAGGAGCATCACACACTCATCTGCTTTAGTCTCTAGGCATGAAGTGTGCGTGTGAAATGAAACTGTTTTTCAAAGATTCCAATCATCTTATCACCCTTATTGAGCATTAACAGATGAGTCAGCAGCACTGACACTACACTTGATTAGGGTGTCGTTTTTCTCTAAATGTGCTGTTAGTGTGTCACTTCCTGTTTTCTAGAATATGGTTGTTGATTACCAGAAGTACCCGTAGTCGCGGTTATAAAAATAAATGAAAAACATATCGGAGACCCTGTTTACTAGCTGCCTGTCTTAAAGGTACAGTACAGGAAGGCAGTACAACAGATACACGCAGTGCAAAGAGGAGATACAAAAAATAGAAATGGCCTTTGAGGGGAAGTTCTGTTTTCGTCGAAACCACAAGGACAAATGCCTCAGAAGTTTGCGGTCAACCAAACTCGGTCTTTCTCTCACACACTTGTCCAACATGCTATCATTACTAGCTCCCCCTAGGGTTAGCGATAGCTCAGTGCTCTTATGGCTCTTCAGACTGGGTTAGGATTTCACTGACAGGTTGAGTAGTCTCCTTTCTGATGTAATACATGCAATTGGCTGAAGGATATCTGTTAAATGGTTCTCTCGCTTCCTCTCAGGAGAGTACATAAAGACCTGGAGGCCCAGGTATTTCTTGCTGAAGAGAGACGGTACGTTCATCGGGTACAAGGAGCGACCGCAAGACGTTGACCAACTGGAGACGCCACTCAATAACTTCTCAGTAGCACGTAAGGCAACCCTCTGACACTCTCCTCCCCCTAATCACAATATTTAACAGTACATCTCCACTCAGGTCCTGAAGTACCTCAGAGGTTGCACATTTTTGTTCTTGCTCTGCACTACATTCTATGCATCCCTGATGGTTCACCACATGACATATCTCGCTCTCGTTCCCGCTCTCTCCCTCTGTTTTTCCTTATGACCAGCAGAATGTCAGCTGATGAAGACTGAGCGACCCAAGCCCAACACATTCATCATCCGCTGTCTACAGTGGACCACTGTCATAGAACGCACCTTCCATGTGGAGAGCCCAGAGGATAGGTAGGTTACACACAGTCTTGTACAGCTAACCTTGTGGGGGACACACAATTCAGTCCTATACATCCTATTTTCCCCAAACCTAACCTGTACTCTTACCCTAGCTCCTAACCTTAAAACTAACCCTAACACTAATTCTAACCTTAACCCTAATCCCCCTAGAAATAACATTTGACCTTATGGGGACTAACAATGTCCCCAGTTGCTCAAATTGTTGTTTACTATTCTTGTGGGGACTTCTGGTCCCCACAAAAATAAACATGTCACACACACGTAGTCATCCTACCTCTGGTTCCCTCCGTCCTCAGGGAGCAGTGGACAAAGGCCATCCAGGAGGTGGCTGATGGGCTGCAGAAACAGGAGGAGGAGAGGATGGACTCCTCACCAGACCCCATGGACATGGAGATGTACCTCACCAAGCCCAAACTCAAAGTGGTGCGTACACCTAACCCTCTGTTCTCAGCATTTGTGTTGCTGTAAGGAAAATACCAGTGGCAGGGTTTTTGATATGGTAAAATACAGTTTCTCCAACTCTTTGTTTTTAACACTTTGTCTCCTAGACTATGCACGACTTTGAATACCTCAAACTCTTGGGAAAAGGCACTTTTGGGAAGGTTATCCTGGTGAAGGAAAAAGCAACCGGAAAATACTACGCTATGAAAATCCTCAAGAAAGAAGTGATTGTGGCAAAAGTGAGTAGACGAGTGTGTGTGTGCGTGCGCCTAGTCTGTGTATACTGGTATTTCCTTTTCTTGGATCAAGCTCATCTCCTTAGTCTTCTCTAGGATGAAGTAGCACACACTCTCACTGAAAACAGAGTACTGCAGAACTCCAAACACCCCTTCTTAACGGTGAGAGACCATTCCATTGGTGTGCAACAGAAACTCTGTTCCCTCTGTTTACTGTTATACTAATATAAATCGGTAACCTAATTGTGCTCTTCCTTCATCCGCTCCATAAAGGGTCTGAAGTACTCCTTCCAGACGCACGACCGCTTGTGTTTCGTCATGGAGTACGCCAATGGAGGAGAGGTGAGTACTTTGTTACATTTTACCTGATGTAAAGGCCTTATCGGTGAGGTGAAATACTCAGAACATTGCAGATGGACTGTAATGAATAGAGTGGACGTGATTCCTTGTCTTTTTAAAAAAATTGTACCTTTATTTAACTAGGCAAGTCGGTTAAGAACAAATTCTTATTTTCAATGACGATCTTACATGGTAGACGATCATATGATGGTGAACTTAATACCGGTAAGGTTGGGGGAAATGGTTCGTATTTATGTGACTGTAAATTGGATTGCCACAATAACCATCTCTTTCAACCCAGCTGTTCTTCCACCTATCACGAGACCGTGTGTTCTCTGAAGAGAGGGCCCGGTTCTACGGAGCGGAGATCGTGTCGGCGCTGGACTACCTCCACTTGGAGAAGAACGTGGTTTACAGGGACCTGAAGGTGACTTAGGGAGTCGTGAAAACATTTTGCAATGGAAAATACAAATGTTTTTTTATTGAACAAGTTCAAGAAGGAACCTCCCTGTTCTCGAACTCACCTTATGAAACCCTCTCTACTGTAGCTGGAAAACCTGATGCTGGACAAAGACGGCCACATAAAGATCACAGACTTTGGCCTATGTAAGGAGGGCATCAAGGACGGGGCCACCATGAAGACCTTCTGTGGGACACCAGAGTATCTGGCCCCTGAGGTAAACACCTACCCATCAACCCTTTCCTTCAACTGATCGAAAACTATCAGTGAATCAGGACCACTACCATAGACATAGGTATGAGTTTAGAAAGCCCTTCCAAAGGATCTACCACCCACCTGTACATGACGCTCATGTTCTACCTCCCCTTTCCAACACACAGGTGCTGGAGGACAATGACTACGGCCGTGCTGTGGACTGGTGGGGTCTAGGTGTGGTCATGTATGAGATGATGTGCGGTCGGCTGCCCTTCTACAACCAGGACCACGAGAAGCTGTTTGAGCTGATCCTGATGGAGGAGATCCGCTTTCCTAGAACCCTGGGCCCCGAGGGAAAGTCCCTGCTCTCTGGCCTGCTCAAGAAGGACCCCAAGCAGAGGTAAGGGGGGTGTGTGTGAGAGTGTGTGTGTGTGTGTGTGTAAAAGTGTGACTGTGTTTTCCTCTATTTAGGTTAGGTGGAGGGCCTGATGACGCCAAGGAGATAATGCAGCACAAGTTCTTTGCTGGGATCGAGTGGCAAGATGTGTACGAGAAGAAGGTATCATATCCTAAGCTTTCTATGTGTTGTCATTGTTCTCATGGTGATGGCAAGTGTTACGACAGGCAGGTGCCCACTCATGACTCCTCCCCTTTCCTCTCAGCTGGTCCCGCCATTCAAGCCCCAGGTCACCTCGGAAACAGACACCCGCTATTTTGACGTGGAGTTCACCGGGCAGACCATCACCATCACTCCTCCAGGACAAGGTACCCTCCCTCCCAACTCAACAAAACGTTGCTTAAAGATTTTATGGATTTATGGGACATCAACTCCCCTTAGTTGACTTAGCAGTGTTTATACTACTAGATAATCCACAATTTGACCTTGTTTTGTTTTTTTGCTTTGAAAGATGAATGTTACTTTTTAATGATTTGTGCTCTAACTTTCTCTCTCTCTTTCCTTCCCAGATGACAGCATGGAGTCTTTCGACAGCGACAGGAGACCCCACTTCCCTCAGTTCTCCTACTCTGCCAGTGGGACAGCCTGAACCAAAAACCTAGCCTCCCTCTCTTCTCCTCACTCTCTTATGGACCATACCCCTCTCATCCTGACCCCACACATACCTCTGACCAGAACACATCCTCACAGGCCATCTATGATCTCTTTTCACTTTTATTATTTTGCTGTAATTGTTGGGGCACATCTCAATTGTCTAGCGTGGCTTCTTATCCTGGTCTCCTCTTCAGATGGACAATGAGAGAAAGGCCACTATAAACTATTGAGAGTCAACCTTGGTGTCACCAGTGTTTCAAATAGCGTACTTTTTGTGCTTATAAGGGGAGGTTTCTGTTGCCTGCCAAAAGCAACACACTTGGACACAGTGGTGGTGACTGACCTACTTAATTCTTCATGGCAGCATGATGTTCCTGTCAATGATACGTATGGCGCTAGCCTCAAAAGAGAAGCACATTCATAAGCGTTCTCTGAAAACTAGCTAAACGGTACACTATATATTTCTCCAAATGATTGTCTTTATATTTTGATGGAGCAAAGGGAAACATCAAAGCGTGATCTGTAGAAATAGTCCTTCCCATCTACTAGCCACCACTGCCATTGTGCTCTGACTCCCAGGTTTTACACGTTTGCGAGAGGTAACACTAAAGCTCCACACCAGGGTTGTGTTCAGTAAGACACCACGAAGCAACACGTTTTGAAATAGAAAATGAAAATATGTGTTCTTATTGAACAAGTTCCCGTAGCACCTCCTGTTGCCTTCTCCCATTTCGTGCCTTCTGAGCATAACCCTGCAGTCTCTCACCTCTCAAATGTTGACCCTCCCCAACACACACACCACCTAGTAGGAGTAAATGCTATAGAACTGAAATGGAGTCTATGGAATGAGCCGTCTCCTTTTCTTCAGTGTTCCTGGCCTCACCACCTTGCCTAAGTTGTCCTTAGTGACTACAGTACAATGTAGAGAGGACAGTTGGCTCTACTGGATCACACCATCTGTAAAGTGGTGAAGCACAGAGTGGAATTCACAAAATGATGTGTGGATCATAAAGGACATTTTTGATGGGTGTATTGGCTACATTAATGTTTAGTGAAATAGATGTTTTCATGAGAAATCATGTGAATAGCAATCTTGTTTATTCCTGTAAAGTTGCTGCTGCAACCACAGTAGGGGAGGTATTTTTCGGATACATTTTATGGTGAAATGACTAGGTGTGTGTAACATGCATGCATATACACACACACACTTGTTTTTTCTAGAAAGGTCACTCCATTTACCCTGTGAACAAATGTTGAGTTGGTCCCTGGTTTATATTTTTCTATCAAACACGTATACTTCAAAGTACATTGAAATGAGAAGTAATATAACTCACTTTTTATATCTAGCAGAAAATCATGCTAGCTACATGTTGATAAAATAAATCAACTTGTTGAAAACAGATGTATTTTTCTACCAGCATGCCATTGAATACGCACACATGCATAGCTTAAACTACGGAAGAGTCGTCTGAAGCTCACCTGCCTGTAGAGATTTAAAAAACAACTATTTACCAACCAAGCAGTTTCTCCACAAATATTATATATTATTGAGAACAGTCACAGTCTGGACAATGTATAACAAAACTCTCATCAATGATCCAGTTCTGGAAAATATTCTGAAGACTGTTAGCTTGGTGGAGAGTTTGTGCAATAACACAGTGCCATAGTGAGGGGAAGGGAGGTGCAGACATAATTGTCACTGGCGTCCTCGTGAGGGCAATGCCGAAACAAAATAAATGGTTTGAAATGAATATCTGTCTTAGCTAGAACTGTGACCAAAGTCTTATTTAGTTTGAGAGATTTACAACCTTACCCTCTGCTTTGTTTTGCCCTGACCCTAATCGGAGTAGCACCGACTGAAGCCTGGATAATATCATCTGAAAGGCATGTACTGATTCGAACCTTGGGATTGAGTGTACAAAATTAATTGTGTGAATGTTCTGCCAACAAATTGACATTTTTTGCTGTTAGTTCTCAACAGGTAGCCTATTCTGTGATTGTTTGTGTACATTTCCTTTTTCTATTGTTTTGCAATCCTTTCCGGTTATTGGGTGTTTTCTCTGCAATGCTTTTAGCAACATCTCAGTGACTGTTACAGTACCTTTCAGACCGACTGCTACTGTACATAGACCGGTACTGTTGCATGTGAAACACACCAAACAGGCTGTGACTGACCACAATCGAGGAAGGATGACCATTTTATTTTGTATGTATTTTTGTGTGTGCACGAGATTGTGCGGACAGGTCTGTGAGGGCAACAATTCAATGGTCCTAATTGAATCCAAGTGAGGATATCTACGTTTAGCTTTAAAATGATTGACTGTTCAAGAATTAAGAGGATAATTGACTTTGTCCTGATCCACCAGATTCTAGGTTTGTCAAGTGTTAAGGCCTTTAGTCTGAATATAAATTATTTCTAGAGGAAATGGTTTGAAATTTTCACAAAACAATACAATTGATAATTAGTGGTAAAGAAATTGTAAATTGAATGTAAAACATATATTTAATTGTCACATTACAGTTTTGTATATATTTTTTAAAATCATTGACCTAATTGTTGCTTATCGACAGGTGTTAAGAACATTTTCAAACTATTTCTATTTAAGTTATTTCATTCCCTTTGCCCCCTTGGTAGATGAGAAACTGAACAATTGAATGCACCAGCTTTTGTGAACAAATAACATTTTCCCTCACTGTGTGTGGTATTTTTCATTGGAATTCAGAAATAAAGATCTTTTTGGGACAAAGTGATTTTCGATTCTTTCAATTAACTCTAAGCTTCCCACTTGTATACAGAGTATCAAGTAGCCTAAAAAAATATTGTCCTGCACATAATTTGCTGACCCATCCTCTGGATATCTGTATTGGGCTGACAATGGAGGTCCAGAGCCAAGTGTAGATGGCCCAGAATAGGGAGCAGATGTCCAGGGAGACAGTCCAGTGTGTTTTAAGGTCCAGCTGTGAGCCAAGCTGGGTGCTAGAGCTTGATGTGGATGGAGCAACATATTAGACAATTGCTGAATTCTCAGTTGACCCCAAGCCCCCTACCTTCTAAAGAAATCCTATAGATCTGAAGGATGTTTTGCATTAACATTTTGATGCTAATTCTTCAAATAGTTCCTCAAGGAAGGCTCTGTTTCAGCAAAGCCATATGGCGTGCATAGTGCGCCATCGTCTGGCTCAAAAGGCAATGCAGTCTCATTGTATTTAGCCAATGGTGAAGGTTGCACTCACTCTATGCAGTTATTCCTGATAAACATCGCCCCATCTTGGATAAAGCTAAATGATCACAAAACACACATGAAAGGTTAGGCATTAGACTGTTGGCACATGTTGCCAAATGAAGCATCTAAAATCATACATGACGTCGTAGTTTTACAGGAGACCGATTGAAATCACAATTTATAACTGACCATGAACAGAAATTACACCAACTAGAAAATGATTTTTACTGAAGTAAATGTGGTGTGCTTGCTAGTCTTTAAGTATTTATGGCTGTAAAAGGGTTTTCATAGGCTGTGTTATAGTGACCTATTTTGGGGTGGTTTTTAGGTGTGGAGTTATTATAGTGGACTAGTATAGTTAGCAAGAGTGAGTACTATATCATCATAAGCATGTGTTTTTAAGCTCTCAAAAATGTTTTTGTTTGAACAGTCTCAATGGTTTCAGTTTAGAATGTTGAAGCCTGCATTCCACCATTGAAATTAAAGGGGATACAGCAAGCTTTATGGGTTATAAAGTAGGAAGTTCTGAGTCATTCTGCTGAAATAGATAAAAATTAGTGGTGAATCCAAATTTGGCCTTTAAGGTCCATGGGGCTTTTATGCAAATGTAAATAGCAACTATCCTTTGTAGCTTTAACGTTTCAAGTGGTGAATTCAAATAATTTTCATTAAAGCCTATCGAGTTTTATGCAGATTTAAAACAATTCTAGTTCAAAAAGTATTTAAATGGTATCAAAAAGCTGTATACAAGCACACTATTCCAGACCGGTCTGCACGTTTTAGCGTTTCTATATTAAATGGAATGGTATTTTCTAGCTTATTCCAGATTTCTTTCCCATTCGTCTATGACCCCTGAAATGCATTGGGATTTATGTAAATATGATTGTAGTGTGAAAACTATAAGTAATATAATCAAAAGTTGTTGTTTTTTCAAGCAACTAGACCAGTGCCATATGAACTACCAACATCAAAACAACATTAATGCATGCAGCATCAAAACAACATTAATGCGTGCAGCAGCATCAAAACAACACGCATTAATGTTGTTTTGATGTTGGTAGTTCTTACGGATTTTTGCGCTAGAGGTTACAGCGGAAAAATAATAACTATGAACAGTTTCTAAAGTTGTGATTTGCTTTCAGCAACCACATCGAATGAATAGCCGACTGTTGGCTACTACATAAATACGGGCGCGTGGATTTACAGGCCACCCAACAGGGCGTGGTAAAGACATGTAGCCTAGCCTAACCTGACAGTTTGGATGGGATGAGAAAGCATACCCTTTTGGCCTACGTGCAGTCAATATCCGTAATAATAACACGTGCAACATTTGAAATCATGTCAGCATCTCCAAATTTGCTGTTAGTCTACACTACAATATTAATGTATTATAAAGGAAACAAAAGACTTGACGACATCACAGAAAGTGACCAATGTCCCTCACTTGAATAATAAAAAATAAAAATATATTTTCTATATGCAATGCTATTTTCACAGGAATCCTCAACAAATTTTCGTTTGACATCGCTTGATAATATTTATTTGAGATAGACATAGCTAAATTCCTGTATTTGGCCTTCTTTACAGCAGGTGCACCACCCGATTAAGCAGCGTTTGATATTCGCATCTGGTGGTGTTGCGTCAACAACCTGCCGAGAGCTTGGAGGCGGCGCTGGTCCACGGTCGGCGACTCTCCGTCACAGACAGAAATGCCATAACAGCAGCATCAATATCCCCACCCGAAGTTCGCATGTTATTCACCTGGACCCGCGTTACGACAATGATTTCAAGCCACATTTGACCACAAACTGTCAAGGGATTGCGCCAAGGCTGTTGCTGTCTATTTGGTGGTGACATCGTTTGTTGCTTTCTGGTGTGGAGCAGCATCTGGAATATTGTAGGTAGGTCGCATGACTGGGCAAGGATTTCTGTAGTAGAAAATTACGTTGGTTTATGATGCCAGTAGCCAAGGCCTATCTTTGGTGTGGTCGGCGCGGATATATTTAGGGTTAAAAGGAGAAAGATCTAGCTCGTCCGTGCTTCAATGAATGGGCCAGCAGCCTGCTACAGACTAGTATTGGCGTTTAACACGCATTTTTAATGTTACATTGTATCCAAGCATTCTGTCCATGGTATTTCCGACAGTGACACCCTCTGCTTATATTATGCTATAGCGCCCTATATAGGATGTGTAAATATCAACAGTGTATCGTAGTAGCCTATGTGAAATGGGAATAGGGCTAGGCATATAAACCAGACATAGCATCATCATTATCATCCAGTCGTCTCGGCTTCTCCCTGATCCCTGATGCATTTGGGACCACAGCTGCGCTATCTGATCGAGTTATTTCTCAAATTAAATGCTTTGGATTGAATTTTCACTGTCCTTCGTATTGGATAAACGGGTCGCCTCAAGAACACATTTAGGTTGAGCTTGAATGTAACCGGGACGGACGGTGATTCAAGTAGCCTGTATGTTTCAAGTAGGGCCTACAGACGAACGTGTTGAATCACGTGCACCCTATTACCAGCTGACACTGGCCTGTAATGGAATGTGAAAATTGATGGGATTCGTATTCTCAATATGAATAATGAATAAAATGTGTTTATGAATAATAATAGTTTATAAATTAAGTATGAAATATTAAATATAATATATTTACTTACAAATATGTTTTATTGTTCCCATTTGAGATAGGCCTAACATGTGCTAGTCAATAGGATAAAGCTTATAACATACTAATAATAGCTTACTTATCACCATATAGGCCTACATTGTTATTTTGTATATATACACTATATATTGTTTTGGGTGTCTTTAGGGCCTACAGTATCTTTGTCTTGGTGTCAGAGCAACACCATATCTGTCCAGTGCTGGACATACTGTAGGCTCTCATTAAGTTTACAAGGCATCTGATGCTGTTTGCTGCTATCAAAGCCCCATTTATTCCTCAGTGAAATGGCTGTGTGGTATTGCGATCTCCTACTAGCAGTATTAACACCCCTGATCTAACACACCTGATTCAGCTAATCAATGTCCTGATGAGCAGCTGATGAGTGGAATCAGGTGTGTTAGAACAGGGCTGGAACAAAAGCCTGAACACCCAGTAGCTCTCCAGGAGAGGACTGGCCATCCCTGGTCAAGGGTGTGGTTTGAGTGTTTTTGATACAACATGTAGCATCTTGGCCCCTCTCAGTTTCACATCCCTTGGCACCAGTACCAAAGCGCCCTGTGTCATATCAGATCTGACTTCTACCCAGGGGGCTGTGGGCTTGCCTTCACCACAGCCCTAGCTACAGTACCGTTTTCTGTTGGTGACATTGAACCAATACAAAGGGCACACAGACACACTGATCATGCTCACCAAATTATTAATTATGGTGTCATTTAAAAATAGGCTCACAGTCATGTTTCCACCCAAGCATACCTGCCATTGATTTTTCAATGATACCAATACCACCACCCTTTCTCATGTCATTTCCTGTGAATCAGCATCCTGCATAGCATTTTGGGAATGTTTTGTGAGCCAGTGAAGTCAAATAACAGGTCAATCAATTGACGTCCTGCTCCCTCATATATATACATAGCTAGCTAGGCCTACAGCGAGCTGATGGATGTACTATGTATATTGACAGAAAAGGCATTGAAATCAGCAATTTATTGTTTGTTTGTTGAGTGGATGAAGTGCTCTGAAATGCTCTAGCCATCGTTGAACTGTATTTGCTGATGTAGCGGTATCTACAAGGCTTGGCAGTGTGCAGCACTGTGTGTGTTACCACCAAAACAATGGAACAATAAATGTAAAGATTCAATATGTGCCACAAAATGTCTATGTAATGATAGATCTGTCTAGTGTATCCATTTTATGATGGAAAAAAGTTTTAACATATTTTAAGGGACAATTGGTCTGTGGACCGATGGTTATGGCCACCTCCCTGAATGTATACCATACTGTACATTCCATGTGTCCTACTCTGACTTACTTTATTTGTCCCCTGTGTGTCCCAGGATGCAAAGGGGTTTCCTAGGGGGCCTGTAAAGATGAGCGTGACATCATGGTTCCTGGTCAGCAGCTCTGGCACCCGCCACCGCCTCCCACGGGAGATGATCTTTGTGGGCCGGGAGGACTGTGAATTCATGCTGCAGGTAGATCACCTGTGACCCTGCCCTAAACTGAAGACCTCCTTAAAGGCTTGATGTTTATGTTACTCTAATCAAATGCATACTTTCATCAGGCACAGATAACTAGAGACAACATTGTCTGCTGGTATTGCATTCTCTGTACTCCTCTTCTTCATGAGGAAGAGGAGAGCTCTGTGTGTAAAACATGGTGACTACTAAGATCATTCAGAGATGATGTCTGTGGCTGAAGTAAAGCAGGGCAGTAGATAAGGCTTCTGGTAGTTGTGCCCTTTGAACAGTGAGTAGTCCACCCAGTCAGACAACCCTCTTTAGCCCTCCTCAGCCACTGTCTCTTTCCTCTGTGTAGCATGAAAGACAACAAATTACTCAAAAGTCAGAAGATGTCTCTAGCTATTCTCCCTCAGAATGCATGCTCAGTTATTATCCCATCATGTCAAAGTTTGCTGTCTGGAGGAAAAACAATCTTTGACCTGTGCTTGTGTTTGTACAGTGCAGTAGCATAGACCAGTGTTTCTCGATCCATTTAATTTTCAAGCCCATGTTTTATCATAATTATTAATCAAAAGATCTGTCTGCAGTATTTTGTGGAGGTAGCACTGACTGGACCAGGCAAAGAGTATCCCACATATTCTCCCTAGTAAGGCAGGATGCTAGATACTCTAGTACGTGCAGTGTTGTCAGTGGAGGAGAAGAGAGAGTGTAGAGTGACACACAGCATTTGATTTACATTTTAGCTGCCTGTAATGGGCAGGAGTCACAGGAGGTATTTTTGTTCATTAATTATATCAAGCTATGTAGTCTATTCATTCCTTCTTGATAAATAAATAAAACAAAAATGTTTGTTTGCTAGATACTAGCCATCTAGCCATTTTATGAAGATGGCTTTAGCTAGCCAGCTAGATAGGTTCCCAATCTCCCAACCTCATAATTAGCTACCAAGCCATTTCAGGCTATCAATCAATTTAGAGTAGTTTGTCTAACTATCTGGCAAGGTTGCTAGACTATAGAAAAGGAAGTAATTACTAAATGTACTAAATAAGACTCACATTCCTTTCAATCTTTGAACCCGATTTTAGCAGAGAAGCATATTTAGTTTCTTTAAATGAACAACCACCAGTCAGTTGGATACAGATAGCTCAAGAGGTATGCTTAAATATGCAGAAAAATACTTGATTTAAATGTAATCAGGTACCTTATGATAATATCATTATATTTGTGTATTAATTATGATGCTATGATATGTGTCTGTATTGATGATGTACTGTGTTGTAATTTGGATATAATATCCTAGTAATGTTAGTGTAGAATATTGAGATGTGTGATTTACAAAAGTCAGAATGACACCCTCATTAAAATGAAATGTAAACTGGCAACTGGGTATGCTTAGTGAACCTAGGCAGAAAAATCGTTTTTTAATTTTTTTTTTTTTTTACATAGAATTCGGCATAATGATTATCTCACTAGATTGCAAAAAGCTATTTAAAGTTCTTGAAAAATTTAAAATTCTCCAAATTCACCCAGTCCCTTACCTCATCACATGCAGTGTCTTCAGGATTCATACCGCATGATTTATTCAACATGTTGTTGTGTTATAGCCTGAATTAAAAATTGATTACATTTATTTTGATATCACTCATCTACTCACAATACTCCATAATGACAAAGTGAAAACATGTCTTCAGAAATTTTAGCAAATATATTGAAAATGAAATACAGAAATATGTCATTTACATATGTACAGTAGAAGTCTGAAGTTTACATACACCTTAGCCAAATATATTTAAACTCAGTTTTTTACAATTCCTGACATTTAATCCTAGTAAAAATTCCCTGTCTTAGGTCAGTTAGGATCACCACTTTATTTTAAGAATGTGAAATATCAGAATAATAGTAGAGATAATTATTTATTTCAGCTTTTAATTCTTTCATCACATTCCTAGTGGGTCAAAAGTTTACATAAACTCAATTAGTATTTGGTAGCATTGCCTTTAAATTATTTAACTTGGGTCAAACATTTCGGGTAGCCTTCCACAAGCTTCCCACAATAAGTTGGGTGAATTTTGTCCCATTCCTCCTGACAGAGCTTGTGTAACTGAGTCAAGTTTGTAGGCCTCCTTGCTCGCACACGCTTTTTCCGTTCTGCCCACAAATGTTCTATGGGATTGAGGTCAGGGCTTTGTGATGGTCACTCCAATACCTTGACTTTGTTGTCCTTAAGCCATTTTGACACAACTTTGTAAGTATGCTTAGGGTCATTGTCCATTTGGAAGACCCATTTGCGAGCAAGCTTTAGCTTCCTGCCTGATGTCTTGAGATGTTGCTTCAATATATCGACATAATTTTCCTACCTCTTGATGCCATCTATTTTGTGAAGTGCACCAGTCCCTCCTGCAGCAAAGCACCCCCACAACATAATGCTGCCACCCCCGTGATTCAGGGTTGGGATGGTGTTCTTCAGCTTGCAAGCATCCCCCTTTTTCCTCCAAACATAACGATGGTCATTATGGCCAAACAGTTCTATTTTTGTTTCATCAGACTAGAGAACATTTCTCCAAAAAGTATGATCTTTGTCCCCATGTGCAGTTGTAAACCGTAGTCTGGCTTTTTATGGCGGTTTTGGAGCAGTGGCTTCTTCCTTGCTGAGCGGCCTTTCAGGTTATGTCGATATAGGACTCATTTTACTGTGGATATAGATACTTTTGTACCTGTTTCCTCCAGCATCTTCACAAGGTCCTTTGCTGTTGTTCTGGGATTGATTTGCACTTTTCGCACCCAAGTACGTTCATCTCTAGGAGACAGAACGCGTCTCCTTCCTGAGCGGTATGACGGCTGCCTGGTCCCATGGTGTTTATACTTGCTTACTATTGTTTGTAAAGATGAATGTGGTACCTTCAAGCGTTTGGAAATTGTTCCCAAGGATGGACCAGACTGTGGAGGTGTGGAGGTCCACAATTTTTTTCTGAGGTCTTGGCTGATTTCTTTTGATTTTCCCATGATGTCAAGCAAAGAGGCACTGAGTTTGAAGGTAGGCCTTGAAATACATCCACAGGTACACCTCCAATTGACTCAAATTATGTCAATTAGCCTATCAGAAGCTTCTAAAGCCATGACATAATTTTCTGGAATTTTCCAAGCTAGTTAAGGGCACTGTCAATTTAGCGTATGTAAACTTCTGACCCACTGGAATTGTGAGACAGTGAGTTATAAGTGAAATAATCTGTCTGTAAACAATTGTTGGAAAAATTACTTGTGTCATGGACAAAGTAGATGTCCTAACCAACTTGCCGAAACTATAGTTTGTTAACAAGAAATTTGTGGAATGGTTGAAAAACGACTTTTAATGACTCCAACCTAAGTGTTTGTAAACTTCAGACTTTAACTGTATTTACATCCCTGAGTCAATACTTTGTAGAAACAACTTTGGCAGCGATTACAGCTCTGAGTCTTTCTTGGAGAGTTTCTAATCCACACCTGGATTATGCAACATTTGCCCATTATTCTTTTCAAAATTCTTCAAACTCTGTCAAATTGTTTGTTGATCATCGCTAGGCAACCATTTGTAGGCCTTGCCATAGTTTTCAAGTATATTTAAGTCAAAACTGTAACTTGGCCACTCAGGAATATTCACTGTCTTCTAGGTAAGCATTTCCAGTGTAGATTTGGCCTTGTGTTTCAGGTTATTGTCCTGCTGAAAGGTGCATTAATCTCCCAGTGATGATTCCTCTAGGATTTTTCTTGTGCTTAGCTCCATTCCATTTATTTTTTATCCTGAAACTCTCCAGTCCTTAACAATTACAAGCATTACCATAACATGATGCAGCCACCGCTATGCTTGAAAATATGAAGTGGTACTCAGTAATTTGTTGTATTGGATTTGCCCCAAACATAACACTTTTTATTCAAGACAAAAAGCTAATTTCTTAGCCACATATTTTTCAATATTAATTTATATATTTATATATTTTTATTCTGTACAGTATTGTGGAGTAACTACAATGATAGGAGAAAACTATCAGAGCCATTCATCTCTGTCACTATTTTAAAGTCACCATTGGCCTCATGATGAAATTCCTGAACGGTTGGTTTCCTTCCTCTTCGGCGACTGAGTTAGGATGGGCGCCTGTATCTTTGTTGTGACTGGGTTTATTGATACAGCATCCAAAGTCTAATTAGTAACTTCACCATGCTCAAATAAATATTCCATGTCTGCTTTAAAAAGAATGTATCTACCAATAGGTGCCATTCTTGTGAGGCATTGGAAAACCTCCCTTTGTGGTTGAATCTGTTTTTTTTAAATTCACTGCTCGACGAAGGGACCTTACCGTTAATTGTATGTGTGGGTCCATGCAACTTATGTGACTTGTTAAAGCTACAATATGCAGAACTACCTCTGCCATTTCCTGATTGGTAAAATTCGAATAGTTAGCCTAATTTCAGTGTATGTGACTAAACAAACAATAGAGAATACAGTGTAGAGAATCATTGTACCATCTAAACCGCTGTAAAATAAAAAATAAAAAATATCCTTTCAATAACCTAAAATATTGTATTTTCAGCTGTTTTAAGCTGGTGTACAAAACCAAAAGTAAAAGATGCAAAAACAAAACTTAAGAATAGGAAGCATAGAAATAGCAAATAGAACAGATCTACAGCTTCCTAGACTTGCTTTCAATGAGACTGACAGATCTATAACTCACTTGTCAATGTGAATTTGGTAGTGTCGCCCAAAAAGTTACATATTGCAGCTTTAAGCCTAATTTACCTCCTGGACATATTTCAAATTTGCCATAACAAAGGGGTCAATACTTATTGACTCAAGACATTTCAGCTTTTAATTTTGAATAAATGTTAATACATTTCAAAAACCATAATTCCACTTTGACATTATGGGGTATTGTGTGTAGGCCAGTGATAAAATAAAAAAAACTCAATTTAATTTTAAATTCAGGCTGTAACCAAACACAATTTTGAAAAAGATAAGGGGTGTGAATACTTTCTGAAGGCCCTCTAAAATAATGGGTGCATGGGCTGTGTTATGCTAAAACCTTTTTTAGAACAATCTGATTGACTACCATACTGTAGGAAGGGGCAGCAAGAAGGGGAAATGGACATCAAGCATCACAGAAATCAGGAAGCATACGCCTCTCAACAAAGGACTCTTATGTTGGGATGTTTAATGAGATGGTGTACTGTATGTCGAAATTGGTTGTCGTCCGGTTAGGGCTAGTGCTCTGTCTGTCGGCTGGAGATCACTACCTTATTGATATGTGGGTGGAACAGCAACAGTGTTATTTACATACTGCTATTTATAGCCAGATTGGTGTCCCATTTCACTGCATAGCTCAGACAACTGTACTGTGAAAGACACGACTGGACTTTGAATTAGACACTTTTTTTATTGGCTTTTCTATTATATGTGTCAGCCTTTTGTCAGTCAAAGCCTCAGCCCTGGATATTCCAAAAATCAACACCTGGATTTCAATACAAAAGATACACTCTGGTTAATCTTTCTAAAGACACCTTTAGAAAGATTAACCAGTCATCCAGTTGTCTTGAACCAGAACTGCAGTGAAAAAGAGGCCATTAGAGCACAGTGTATATATATACAGTGGGGAGAACAAGTATTTGATACACTGCCTATTTTTCAGGTTTTCCTACTTACAAAGCATGTAGAGGTCTGTCATTTTTATCATAGGTACACTTCAACTGTGAGAGATTTTTAAGTAATTAATTTGCATTTTATTGCATGACATAAGTTTTTGATCACCTACCAACCAGTAAGAATTCCGTCTCTCACAGACGTGTTCGTTTTTTCTTTAAGAAGCCCCCCTGTTCTCCATTCATTACCTGTATTATCTGCACCTGTTTGAACTCGTTACCTGTATAAAAGACACCTGTCCACACACTCAATCAAACAGACTCCAACCTCTCCACAATGGCCTAGACCAGAGAGCTGTGTAAGGACATCAGGGATAAAATTGTAGACCTTGCACAAGGCTGGGATGGGCTACAGGACAATAGGCAAGCAGCTTGGTGAGAAGGCAACAACTGTTGGCACAATTATTCGAAAATGGAAGAAGTTCAAGATGACGGTCAATCACTCTGTCTGGGGCTCCATGCAAGATCTCACCTCGTGGGGCATCAATGATCATGAGGAAGGTGAGGGATCAGCCCAGAACTACACGGCAGGACCTGGTCAATGACCTGAAAAGAGCTGGGACCACAGTCTCAAAGAAAACCATTAGTAACACTACGCCGTCATGGATTAAAATCCTGCAGCTCACGCAAGGTCCCCCTGCTCAAGCCAGCGCATGTCCAGGCCTGTCTGAAGTTTGCCAATGACCATCTGGATGATCCAGAGGAGGAATGAGAGAAGGTCATGTGGTCTGATGAGACAAAACTAGAGCTTTTTGGTCTAAACTCCACTCACCGTGTTTGGAGGAAGAAGAAGGATGAGTACAACCCCAAGAACACCATCCCAACCATGAAGCATGGAGGTGGAAACATCATTCTTTGGGGATGCTTTTCTGCAAAGGGGACAGGACGACTGCACCGTATTGAGGGGAGGATGGATGGGGCCATGTATCGCGAGATCTTGGCCAACAAACTCCTTCCCTCAGTAAGAGCATTGAAGATGGGTCGTGGCTGGGTCTTCCAGCATGACAACGACCCAAAACACACAGCCAGGGCAACTAAGGAGTGACTCCGTAAGAAGCATCTCAAGGTCCTGGAGTGGCCTAGCCAGTCTCCAGACCTGAACCCAATAGAACATCTTTGGAGGGAGCTGAAAGTCCGTATTGCCCAGCGACAGCCCCGAAACCTGAAGGATCTGGAGAAGGTCTGTATGGAGGAGTGGGCCAAAATCCCTGCTGCAGTGTGTGCAAACCTGGTCAAGAACTACAGGAAACGTATGATCTCTGTAATTGCAAACAAAGGTTTCTGTACCAAATATTAAGTTCTGCTTTTCTGATGTATCAAATACTTATGTCATGCAATAAAATGCAAATTAATTGCTTAAAAATCATACAATGTGATTTTATGTCTCTCACAGTTGAAGTGTACCTATGATAAAAAATTACAGACCTCTACATGCTTTGTAAGTAGGAAAACCTGCAAAATCGGCAGTATATCAAATACTTGTTCTCCCCACTGTATATATATATATATATATATATATACATATTAAGTTATATATATATATATATAAATATATATATATATATATACACTGCTCAAAAAAAATAAAGGGAACACTTAAACAACACCATGTAACTCCAAGTCAATCACACTTCTGTGAAATCAAACTGTCCACTTAGGAACCAACACTGATTGACAATACATTTCACATGTTGTTGTGCAAATGGAATAGACAACAGGTGGAAATTATAGGCATTTAGCAAGACACCCCCAATAAAGGAGTGGTTCTGCAGGTGGGGACCACAGACCACTTCTCAGTTCCTATGCTTCCTGGCTGATGTTTTGGTCACTTTTGAATGCTGGCGGTGCTTTCACTCTAGCGGTAGCATGAGACAGAGTCTACAACCCACACAAGTGGCTCAGGTAGTGCAGCTCATCCAGGATGGCACATCATCAATGCGAGATGTGGCAAGAAGGTTTGCTGTGTCTGTCAGCGTAGGCTCCAGAGCATGGAGGCCCTACCAGGAGACAGGCCAGTACATCAGGAGACGTGGAGGAGGCCGTAGGAGGGCAACAACCCAGCAGCAGGACCGCTACCTCCGCCTTTGTGCAAGGAGGAGCACTGCCAGAGCCCTGCAAAATGACCTCCAGCAGGCCACAAATGTGCATGTGTCTGCTCAAACGGTCAGAAACAGACTCCATGAGGGTGGTATGAGGGTCCGACGTCCACAGGTGGGGGTTGTGCTTACAGCACAACACCGTGCAGGACGTTTGGCATTTGCCAGAGAACACCAAGATTGGCAAATTCGCCACTGGCGCCCTGTGAAAGCAGGTTCACACTGAGCACATGTGACAGACGTGACAGTCAGGAGACACGGTGGAGAACGTTCTGCTGCCTGCAACATCCTCCAGCATGACCGGTTTGGCGGTGGGTCAGTCGTGGCATTTCTTTGGGGGGCCGCACAGCCCTCCATGTGCTCGCCAGAGGTAGCCTGACTGCCATTAGGTACCGAGATGAGATCCTCAGACACCTTGTGAGACCATATCCTGGGTTCCTCCTACTGCAAGACAATGCTAGACCTCATGTGGCTGGAGTGTGTCAGCAGTTCCTGCAAGAGGAAGGTATTGATGCTATGGACTGGCCCGCCTGTTCCCCAGACCTGAATCCAATTGAGCACATCTGGGACATCATGTCTCGCTCCATCCACCAACGCCACGTTACACCACAGACTGTCCAGGAGTTGGCGGATGCTTTAGTCCAGGTCTGGGAGGAGATCCCTCAGGAGACCATCCGCCATCTCATCAGAAGCATGCAGGCACGTGGAGGCCACACACACTACTGAGCCTCATTTTGACTTGTTTTAAGGACATTACATCAATGTTGGATCAGCCTGTAGTGTGGTTTTCCACTTTGATTTTGAGTGTGACTCCAAATCCAGACCTCCATGGGTTGATAAATTTGATTTCCATTGATAATTTTTGTGTGATTTTGTTGTCAGCACATTCAACTATGTAAAGAAACAAGTATTTAATAAGAACATTTCATTCATTCAGATCTAGGATGTGTTATTTTAGTGTTCCCTTTATTTTTTTGAGCAGTCTATATAAAGATATGGATGGCAACAATTTTTCACAATACAAGCTGGGTTTAGATACAAAGTATATCTAAAATATATATATATATATATAGTCCCTGGCAGTTGCCGTGGCACCAGTTTGTAGATCCCGACGATGCAGAGCTGTCAGCCCTGCAGCTTCCTCTGATCTGGCCAGCCGTTGCCTATAGCAACAGCTGAGGTGGACTTTTTCCTCACACAGCGAATGGTGGGCCTGTTGCTATCCCAGTATAATATTGTGTTATAGGACTAATGCTTCCTCACCTGCTCTTTGTATCTAAACCCAGCTTGTATTGTGAAAAATTGTTGCCATCCATATCTTTCTCCATACCTGCACTTAAAGTCTTCTCATCCTCCTGGACCCCTCTGTAGCAGAGAAAGGCCTTCTCTTCCCCATGTTGTGTGTAATTTACACCCCCTCCATATTGTTGGCCACAGATAATCGGCCTTTGTCCTACCTACCGAGGCACAGCAGTGTCTGTGACTGAGGCCAGCACTATTCATCACCCCCCTTTTTGTTTAGAGGTGAAAGCTACCTCATACATCTGGCAACAATGATGTTATTGTGTAGCTCAAAACACTGTTTTGAATATATGACACACTGGTGCAGTTACACCATTTTATTTAACTGGATTATTGGTCATGATTTTATAATTCATTAAAATCAGATACAATGTGTGTTCAAAAAGGTACTGTTTTATTTCATTTTTATTTTATTTAACTAGGCAAGTCAGTTAAGAACAAATTCTTATTTACAATGCCGGCCAAACCCAGACGACGCTGGGCCAATTGTGCGCCACCCTATGGGACTCCCAATCACGGGCGGTTGTGATACAGTTTTAAGAGACTGCTATTGTGGACACTTAGCCATTTTAGTGCCATGACTGCCATATAGTATTTAGTTCAGTCTTATGGGGCCCCCATCTGAGGTGGATCATAACTACCATCCTTTGTCTATTGTATCAGGCTTCAGTGTCACTAAGTCTTTCATCACTATGTGTTTAACAGTGATTTTTGCAACTAACCCAGCAACTTGGCTAGGCAGAATGCTTCAGGTCACTGTCCGAAGCTCTCTGCATACTTGTCTGGAGAATGACTCCTGTCATGTGGTGGTTGAGTTTGTCTCTGACCCATTTCACTTCCTGGAAGAGACCCCATTGTAGCATTTCCCTTTTCCTTCCACTGTCTAGGCTTATCACGCATCATAGTAGGGATATCTTTTTCAACTGACTTGGCCCACTGTTTAGTACTGTACTCATGAACTTGGTTTGTTGGTGGGAAATGTATTGAGAAACACTGCTCTTTATGAGTGACCATCAAGACAAAGCTTGCCATTGCATTAGTGCACACTGCACAGCCAGGCACCTCCTAGGGTCTGACCTTTGTTGTTCACATTCAGTTGGCATGTGAGTCCGTATAATGGAGGGATGGAGGGAGGGATGAATAAAGACATGAATTTCAACAGAAAGTCCTGTGATGAAAGAGATCGATGTATGGCTGGCCCTGTTTGAAGTGTCATGTTGGAGTAGGTAAATAGGAGCGAGAGAGCTCAGTCACTGGTAATCACCGGTTTTCATTATGAGGACGTTCTGTTCAGGCACAATTGTTAGTAGGAGGATGTGAATGTAGAGTATATTTTCCTCATCATTCATACAATTCACCAAATACCACGAGATACCATTCATTATCTACATGTAAATCAAATCAGCGTTTTTGTAGCGTACACAGATTAGCTTATGTTAAAGCGGGTGCAGCGAAATGCTAATGTGTCTAAAAGTGCAAAACTATTACAAAAATACAAATACAAAAAAAAAAATGAAGAAATAAGCCAGCCATGTCTAGTGAGTCATCCTCCAGTTCACTTACCTCTGTAGAGGCCTGTTGGGCATGCATCTCTCACATTCCTGAGACAAAGACACAGAATGCGACAAGGCTTTAACATAGTACGGTATAATTGAATTATTTATCCTTAAATGGGTCTATGGTTGCGAGAGTACTCTAACTCTGCATAGTCAAGTCTCACAAACAAAATAAATCATGTGTGGTGAAATGGATGCCACGTGGCTTAGTTTGATGAGGCGTGTTATGGTGAACTGTATTGAATGTAGCTCGTGTTGAATTAAGTCTTTCCCTCACATGTAGTTGAGCTACATAGCTTCTTGGCCCAAGTTTGCACTTGGTTCAGTTCCAGTGGTTCCAATAGGGACTGAATGAAGTGCAGAATAACTATTGTACATATGCACCTGTACCCATAAACTTCCAAGCATGAGAGTATTGAGTATCATACACAGTGTTGACATGTTGCTTACTTCATACGAGTAATGGAGATATTGCTGAGTATTAAAAATAGTCTTCCAAATTGTATCAGTAATTGTGAGGAATTCCAGTCACTGTCCTATATATGTAATAATGGTACTTATTCATGTAGTATTGCATTATTTGAAAACAGATTATAATTGTAGGGTACAGGTGAAGTAAACCTACTCTTTAAGTAACCATCCATGGTTCTCTCTTATCTCTTTCAGTCTCGAAGTGTGGACAAGCAGCACGCCGTCATCAACTACAACCCTGCTACAAATGAGCACCTGGTCAAGGACCTGGGCAGCCTCAATGGAGTGAGTATCCACGGGAGGGAGGGGCAGGGAAAAGTTGAAATGGTATTCCTTTCTGTCTTTGGTACAAGGACTCTCCTCTCTTACTATACACAAAGACAGAATTATATCAGAAAGTCCCTATATGTTTCAGTATTCTATTAAGTAGTTCTAAGCCTGGCATCGTAGATAACCAGCTTAAGCAAGCACTTAATGGCACTTATCTCTTTTACATATGTAAGTTAATGCTAGCTAAAATAAGCAGGGTTAAGCTTCTATCTGAAGATAGTTTATTATTTTCTGTCCGCTGAAACGTAGGCTACTGTGCAGTAATGATGTAAATGCTGTGTCTTTGCTTGTTATGATTACGTACATGCAACATGACAACTGCGGTCCAAAAGTTGTTGCTGAGGCCATTTTACTAAACAGTCAAGGAAATATTTTCCTTTTAAATGGTAAAGGCCTCCAGATAGTGCTGTGAGATGGGAAACATTTGGTTCGGAGCGGGAGGCTAGCTGTTAGATATTTCAGGGAGCCGTTTGTTTTGCTGCTGATGCAGACTTCCCTCCGTAGTAGGCGGAAACATTCCAAGTAGCTTTCACTGGACTGGATTGATCATGTCCAACTAGCACTGCGCTACAGTTAGGCTAAGGGCCTGTATCTAATTGTCTGTAACTACCTGGGGCAGCCTAGTGGTTAGAGCGTTGGGCCCGTAACCGAAAGGTTGCTGGTTTGAATACCCGAGCCAACAAGGTGAAAAATGTGTTGATGTGACCTTGAGCAAGGCACTTCCCCCCCAAATTTGCTCCAGGGGTGCTGTACCACTATGACTGACCCTGTAAAACAACCTACTTCACTGCAACCATCTGGTGTATGTGACAATAAAAAATATCTATCATGCATCATGTGCATCATTACATCTCCAGTTGTTTTCTCTTTCTACAGTGCCTTGCGAAAGTATTCGGCCCCCTTGAACTTTGCGACCTTTTGCCACATTTCAGGCTTCAAACATAAAGATATAAAACTGTATTTTTTTGTGAAGAATCAACAACAAGTGGGACACAATCATGAAGTGGAACGACATTTATTGGATATTTCAAACTTTTTTAACAAATCAAAAACTGAAAAATTGGGCGTGCAAAATTATTCAGCCCCTTTACTTTCAGTGCAGCAAACTCTCTCCAGAAGTTCAGTGAGGACCTCTGAATGATCCAATGTTGACCTAAATGACTAATGATGATAAATACAATCCACCTGTGTGTAATCAAGTCTCCGTATAAATGCACCTGCACTGTGATAGTCTCAGAGGTCCGTTAAAAGCGCCGAGAGCATCATGAAGAACAAGGAACACACCAGGCAGGTCCGAGATACTGTTGTGAAGAAGTTTAAAGCCGCATTTGGATACAAAAAGATTTCCCAAGCTTTAAACATCCCAAGGAGCACTGTGCAAGCGATAATATTGAAATGGAAGGAGTATCAGACCACTGCAAATCTACCAAGACCTGGCCGTCCCTCTAAACTTTCAGCTCATACAAGGAGAAGACTGATCAGAGATGCAGCCAAGAGGCCCATGATCACTCTGGATGAACTGCAGAGATCTACAGCTGAGGTGGGAGACTCTGTCCATAGGACAACAATCAGTCGTATATTGCACAAATCTGGCCTTTATGGAAGAGTGGCAAGAAGAAAGCCATTTCTTAAAGATATCCATAAAAAGTGTCGTTTAAAGTTTGCCACAAGCCACCTGGGAGACACACCAAACATGTGGAAGAAGGTGCTCTGGTCAGATGAAACCAAAATTGAACTTTTTGGCAACAATGCAAAACGTTATGTTTGGCGTAAAAGCAACACAGCTCATCACCCTGAACACACCATCCCCACTGTCAAACATGGTGGTGGCAGCATCATGGTTTGGGCCTGCTTTTCTTCAGCAGGGACAGGGAAGATGTTTAAAATTGATGGGAAGATGGATGGAGCCAAATACAGGACCATTCTGGAAGAAAACCTGATGGAGTCAAAGTCCAGACCTGAATCCAATCGAGAATCTGTGGAAAGAACTGAAAACTGCTGTTCACAAATGCTCTCCATCCTACCTCACTGAGCTCGAGCTGTTTTGCAAGGAGGAATGGGAAAAAATGTCAGTCTCTCGATGTGCAAAACTGATAGAGACATACCCCAAGCGACTTACAGCTGTAATCGCAGCAAAAGGTGGCGCTACAAAGTATTCACTTAAGGGGCCTGAATAATTTTGCACGCCCAATTTTTCAGTTTTTGATTTGTTAAAAAAGTTTGAAATATCCATTAAATGTCGTTCCACTTCATGATTGTGTCCCACTTGTTGTTGATTCTTCACAAAAAATACAGTTTTATATCTTTATGTTTGAAGCCTGAAATGTGGCAAAAGGTCGCAAAGTTCAAGGGGGCCGAATACTTTCGCAAGGCACTGTATGTGGTACAGTGGGTTTTGCCACTATGTTTCCCTGGCCTTAACCATACAGTTACTCTTCTGTACTGGACTGAAATACCACTGACACTATTGCTCTTGTGTTAATTGTTGAAGGTGAGTGGTGCACAGTGTCTATCCCAGTACCTCATGGAGACTGTTGTCTTCATTCTTCATTCAGTATCTCCAGTTTACAGTAACAACCAACTATGTTGTGTTCCCCTCTAGACCTTTGTGAATGACCTGAGGATCCCAGACCAAACCTACATCACCCTCAAACTGTCTGATGTCATTCGCTTCGGATATGATATCCTTTTTCCTCACGCATGTCATAAATGCATAATTCTTGTGCCATGTATGCATAATAACCTATATAAACATCAGCGTTGGAATTTCATTGAAATGTTTGCCTGTGATGTGATTGGCTATTGCCTTAACCTAGTATTTACATTCCCATGTGTACATCCTAGAAAGGAGCCAACACAAAGTCCCAGAGGAGGCACTCAAGGTAAGCTTTCTATGCTAATGCTAACATCAACTATAATAAAACACTAAACCCTAACCTGGACTAGCTTTTCAGACAGTTCTAGTCTACCATCAATTCACTTTACTCTCTTTGGCAACTTGAGTTGTGTTGTGCCTCCTACTGTTTCAGCATGAGAAATACACCAGCCAGCTGCAGTTGGGTCTGAAGGCCTCAGAGGGGAAGATGGCTGAGCACCTGGAGTCCAAGCTAGAGAAGACAGAAAGGAAATCTCTGTCTCAAGGTAAGTGTTAGTGAAGGCTTCAAACCTGTTTAAATGCTATTCCACCATATATTCCCTCTGTATATTTTTCTCTCTCAACAAAGCTCATCACATCCTGGGGTAGGGGGGGGGGGGTCTAGATACATGTAGTGCTCATATTGATATACCTGTTTGGATAGCTACATACTTTGATATTATCTTTGAGCTCAAGACAACTCTGGGAATTGGGTCACCATGCTACGTTAAACATGACCTTGCTTGCTTTCGCTTCATCATGCCACTGCTTAATGACACAGCTGTTTAACTTGGCAGAATATCCTAGATTGAATAAGTTTGATCATTCTGCTTATCAATTGTGACTCACTAATACCTGGAATGGTATGGTGTGTGAGGATCATGAGTATTTTAGCCTTGCTTTGCTCCTCTAAAGAAAATTAAAACGTCCCTGTCCTTTGACTATGATGTCAGCGTCAGCTCAACCTCTTTCAGTCAGAACATGTTCCCCTCCACCTCTTTGTCACCCCTCCCCCCCTCACCATCCCTCTCTCTGCCACCCTCTCCCCCTCTGGCGGCTGCATTTGGTCATATAACGTCTCCATGGTGACAGCTGCAGCACCCATAGTCACAGTTCAGCACTTACGGCCTGCTTGATATTTGCTCTATGTTACTCTATGTTATTCACACTGGCATACCCCTGTCAAGCTCTCTGCCAGAGGGGTCATTTCATCCAAGAAGCCATAAACATTACCTATTGACTAGTGGACGCTGATTCAACAGCTTTATCAGGATAGGCTGCGTTGTGCCCTCTCCTGCTGATGTGTTGTCCCTGAAAAACATTTTGCTTGCCCTGCGATGCTGTGATGACATACATATAAATCTCTGGAATATAGCTGAATCCACACTCAAATCAACGCAGAGTTAATCTCCTTGTTTACGGCAGCCTCTGTGCTCAGATAAAACCCTGAATAAACACTGCCTAAAGGACTTCCACTGGATGGGTTGGACACACTGGATGAAATACTGTGTCATAAATAACACGCCTTATGCGTGTCTGATGTTAGCACTTGTCTTGATTAGCTTCAAAAGGTATAAAAAGAAACCCTGAGTGGAAACATGGGTTGAATGATGATAGGGTATATGAAATAAATCTGATACTGAAGAAAGAACAGATCCATAGGGTGTAATATCTAACATACTTTATCTTCATTTGGGTTTGCTACCAGTGCTCCCATAGTATCTAGCTTAGAGATGGATTCTATCATTTTCCTGCAGTCTGGTGATTTGATGTATTCTAGTGGGGTAAAGACAAACCTTGAATATTCTTCCTCTAAACTCCCAGTGGACCAATAGTAGATGGATGACTGCTGCAGTTCTGAAAAATTACTCCTCTCTCATGTGTGTGTGTGTGTGTGTGTGTGTGTGTGTGTGTGTGTGTGTGTGTGTGTGTGTGTGTGTGTGTGTGTGTGTGTGTGTGTGTGTGTGTGTGTGTGTGTGTGTGTGTGTGTGTGTGTGTGTGTGTGTGTGTGCTTGCGTGCTTGCGTGCGTACGTGTGCGTGCGTGTTTGTGTGTTTCCGTGCATGTTCAGAGGCTCCAACCTCCCGACCCACCCCATTGTATGGCCAGCCCTCGTGGTGGGGGGAGGAGGATGCGGCCGGCAAAGGACAGCACAGGCCAGAGGAGGGTCACCCAGGTCGGTCCCACGTTACTAGAGGTCCTTTCCCTCAAATACTTAACATTTCAAGTGAAAATGTTTCCAGTTTCTTTTTAGGGAATAGAGATTAACAAAACATGGTTTGTGGTTGTCCTTTAATTTGCTTGTTGGTGCTAATTGGTGCTTTATCCGTTTCCAGAGATTCCAAAGGAAGGTTCAGGCTTAGATCCAGAGGTGAATGGCTCCCTGTTAGAGTACAGAGACAATCAGGGCAAGTCCATCTTCCCCTACCACCGGGAGCCTAGCTACTTTGAGATCCCTACCAAGGAGTTCCAGCTGCATCCCAAGTCCCTGGGGGCAGAGCTCCATGAGATCCCCACCAAGGACACAGACACACCCTCTGCACAAGCCCCTCCCACCCCCACCACAGCCAGTCCCCCTGTGGTGCAGAGCCACGCCTCCTTCACCATAGAGTTTGATGACTGCACGCCAGGCAAGATCAAGATCAAGGACCACGTGACCAAGTTCTCCTCACGCCAGAGGAAGCAGCAGCAGCAGGCGTCCGGGAAAACTCTGGCCACCACACCCACTGAGGTGATGTCAGCTGAGTGCAAGGTGGTAGATTGGTTGGTGCACAGTGATGTCAGAATGATGAGGAGACGTCCCACGTGTGAGGATGTTTACAGTGTCAAGAGTGACCAGGCCGTCAACATCAAAAGCCTCAAAGGTCAGAGGGGTACTTTTAGATAAATCTATTATAGAAATCTGTAAGGGGTTGTTTATTTGTTCCCTGTCCCTTATTTGCGGTTTGAATGGTTCTGTTTCTAGGACACCACCATGACGATGGGACCCAGAGTGATTCTGAGGACCCGGTCTTAGGGAAAGGGAAGCGAAGCAAGTCACACCACCGGGTCCAGTCACAACATTCGATCCAGTCAAAGCTTTCCCTGTCTGAGCTGTCGGAACCGTCACAACAGACAGTGCTGTCATACCAATTAGTCAAGTCACAACAGACACAACAGACAGTCCAGTCACACCAATTGATCCAGTCTGAGCAGTCAGTTATGTCAGTCCAGTCACACCAAACAGTCCTGTCAGTTCCGTTGCAGCAGTCAGTTTTGTCACAAAGGTTACTTCAGCCTCAGCCTCAGTTTTCCCCTCCCAAACTGACCCCAGTTTCTCCTGTGGCCCCTGAGAGGCCCCTGTCTCAAAGCCCGCCTGAGGCTCGCTCCCCCACCATGGGTCCCTCTAAGCCCGGCCCCCAGGAGCCCCTCACCCAGCAAGCCTTCATCATAGAGTTCTTCGACGACAACCCGCGCAAGAAACGCTCACAATCCTTCACGGCCAATCCTGCCCACGCAGACTCTTACTCCGCCCTCAAGGCCAAGCTGGAGCAGAGGAAGGGTGGAGAGAGGCCAAACTCCATGCACGGCCACATCCCTCCCACCCAACAGGTGACTGTTCCTCTGAAGAGTCAGGGCCACGGCGGGTCCCAGAGGTCTAGCTCCCTGAAGAGAGAGAAGACGGAGGAGCCCCTGAGTGGAGGCAGTGCCTCCTCTTCCTCCGGTTCTGGGCCTTCCTCTCGCACCTCCTCTGGCATCACCATCAAGCCGTTTGGCAGTGTGGGGAAGAAGACCAAGCTGGCCCAGGAGTTTGCAGCAGAGTTCCTGATGAAAGATACAGTCCACAGAGCCTTGTCTCCCACCAGGGATAAGACGTCTCCTCCTCCCATGTCCGCTCCCCCGGTGATGGTGATGTCACCTTCTCGCACCCACATTCCGTCCCCCTTAGACCCCCCTTCCTCCATCTCCTATCCCTCCACCCCCTTGCAACCCACTGCGCCACGTTCCTACTCTCCAACTCCTGCCCCTCATTCCCCAGTCCTAGCCATCTCCCACCCCCCCTCCCGCAGCCCTGTCCAGACTGCCTCCCCAGCCCACTCCTTGCCCCCTCAGATGCCCCTGGGTCTGGGGTTGCGTGGAGTGGACCCTAAAGCCTCCAGGGTGGTGAGAAACGAGGAAGAGGACAGTCTGAGTGATGCCGGCACATACACTATCGAAACAGAGTCCCAGGACAAAGAGGTGGAGGAGGCACGCAACATGATCGACCAGGTGAGATTGTAGTAGCCATTCTTCATTTTTAAAGTCTCTGCCACCACCATTATTTTTTGGGGTTGATGGTGGATCTTTTCACATGCGCGTAATTATTGTATGGTAGCTTTTTGGATTCTGACATTAAATGCTATGATTCTAACAAGTGGTATAATTCTACAATAAACCATATAATGCCTTGATGACAATACCTTGACGGACGCATGCTTTGAACATCCGCCCCCTACCCAGTACCCCCTCCCAACCCAGCCTTCCTTCTTCCCCTTGTAAAGTCCCATTGTCCAATCTCTTCTCCTACCTACTTCATGCATGCTCTGTCCCTCCCTGACAGGTGTTTGGGGTCCTCGACTCACCAGAGTACAGTGGTGCCGGAGTGTATAGACCCATCATTAATGATGGCAAGGACGAGCTGGCAATGCTCCGGCCTAGTGACGATAGTACTGTGGATCAAATGGCAGCAGTTTCTATGCATGGCTTTAACCCAGCCACCCTCAGTGGGGCCCCCTCAGGCCCCATCCAGGTAACATCACCGTCCTACGCTACTGGAGAAATAAGGGATCTAAGACATTTGCATGTTCCACCCCAAACCTATGCACGTTAATTATTTGTCCTGCCTTGATACTCCCTTTGGCTTCTACAGTGCCTCTCCTTACAATGTAAGGATTGTCCTTGGAAGGAGATTGAAATTATAGTTATCCTTCAACATTGTGCTCTGTGTAGTTGTATGCAGGGTGGCAGGGTAGCCTAGTGGTTAGAGCGTTGGACTAGTAACCGGAAGGTTGCAAGTTCAAATCCCCGAGCTGACAAGGTACAAATCTGTCGAACAGTGTTGACCCACTGTTCCTAGGCCGTTATTGAAAATAAGAATTTGTTCTTAACTGACTTGCCTAGTTAAATAAAGGTAAAATTAAAAAAAAATGCAACCCCATATAGTTTCCTCCACTGTTTCAGGTGCAGTCTGCTAACAATGCAGCACAGGAGGAGGGGCCTAAGTGGGTTTCTCGCTGGGCCAGTCTGGCAGACAGCTATGCAGAACCGGGCTCTACTCCACCTCAAGGGGAATTTGCAGAGGGAGGTGAGATATCTGCAACCACTGACCGCTCTGCTCAGAACTTGTGTGAGAAAACAGAAAAAAGCATGAATTAAAATGTTTCTCTTTCCTAGATGTGCAGTTGATACCTAGCCACAGCGTGGATAACTCTGAGTTAGAGGGTAGCCAGAGTTGTAGGACCAGGAGGCTGCTTCCCCAGGTTCCACCTGGAGACAGAGACAAGCCAGAGAGCCTCAACCCCAGCATCCTGATCTACCCAGGTCCTGAACCCACCCTGGAGAGGAGTAGTGGTACGCCCCGGCATCAGGACAACACCCAGAGTCTTTGTGTCCAGGACGATGTAGACCCAGACAGCCTGAGTGACGCTAGCCGCTCTGACGATGGCTCTTTGCTGGAGAGGACCAGGAAGAGCCAGGGGAGGAAGAGTGGCACTACCTCGCCCGGGGACACTGGACCTCAGTATAAGGGTCAAGATAAGCTGTCTCCGACTCAGTCTACCAAGTCCACCTCCTTTTACATTGGGTCTGAGGATGGCAGCTCAGGCAAGCCGGACCTGGCCCGAAGCCCTATTCTTTCTCAGGGGCCTGAGAGGGGGCGAGACACCCCTGCCAAAACCTCCCCCACCACCATCCTCATCAGGCACCTGAGCAGCCACGAGCCCCGGAGGTCGGGCGTAAAGCCTAACAACTCAGCCCCCAACCTCCACTCCCAGCAGGACAAAGACTCTAAAGACCCCAGTAAAGACATCCTGGGGTCCTCCTCGTTCGTCAGGCAGGAGAGTTTCACCAAGGAGCGACCCAGTGATGATGTCCAGATCAAGAGGCTCCCACACATCTCCAGTCACCCCACCTTGAGGGACATTGAGCAGAGAGAGACGACCCAGGACCCACAGCCCTTCCTCAGGGAAGAAGCAGACGCTGTTCTCTCCTCTCTGGAGGTCACGTTCCCTTCCTCAGGTTCCGGACGCAGCTCTAAGAGAGGAGGCTCCTCCAGTCACATGGACGACTCTCTGTCTGGGGAATCAGATGTGGATACAGCCAGCACCGTCAGCCTGGTCAGCAACAAGAACACCCCTGTCACCACAGGCCCTAAGAAGAGGATGACCGTCGGTGGCTTCCAGAAGGAGAGATCTTCCTCCAGTCAATCTGTCCAGGGGAAGGGCCACCGCCAGCTCACGGCCCGCGAGCGTCTGTCAGAGAAACGCCGCAGCCACGTGGCAGCCAGTGATAACTCCAGCAGCAAGGCCGAACAGGCCAAGCGCTTCCAGATGCGGCGCAGCGTGGGGAACCGCGGCTCCCTGGACCTATCAGAGGGCCAGCAGGGTTCTGGTCAGCACTGGCCTGACACTGCCTCTGACCATGACACCGGTCCCCGCCCCACCAGCCGTAACAAAAAGCTCATAGCACCCCTACAGAAAGAGGACAATGGGAAGACCGCCAAGAGTGCAGCACAGCAGGCACTGATCCGCTCCAACAGCCTGTCAGCACCAAGGCCCACCCGGGCATCCATGCTGCGCAGGGCACGTCTGGGAGAGACTTCTGACAACGAGGGAACTGAGACAGACCGGGGGTCCCAGAACTCAGACCACATTGGTGCCTCCAGCAAGGTGTCTGCTGATGGGAAGAAGCTCCTCTCCAGACTGGACATCTTGGCCATGCCCAGGAAGAGAACAGGCTCCTTCACTACGCCTAGTGACAACGAGTCCTCCACCACGACCCCTACAACCCGGCCTGGCTTCTCCAACAGGAGTGCAGAATCAACTGGGCCTATCAGGAAGACATCAGTGGGTGAAACAGGGGCCAAGCAGGGGGCCACAAGAGGGGTCGGAGCCCCCGTGAAGCAGCTCCTCACCCGCACACGCTCCAACGGGGCTAAATACTCCAGCACAACCAGTGAGTATTATAGTCACAGTTCCCATCAAGTAACTTGCTCAAACACTGCAGAGAACACATTTTTTATCCTGAACTGTAAATCATGATTTAAAGGTAATATACTCTTATCATCAGATTATTGAAACAGAGCCTGACACTGAGTTGAAGTGACCTTTTCCACCCTTCATAGTGAATGTGACTCATTGTCCTTGGTGAGATGCATGCAGGTATGCTGTATTGTGGCTTGTCCTGTAGGAACTCAGTGTATTCGCTATGAAGCAGTGTGATGATGTCCTCTGCTGCCTGCTGCGGTTTCCATAGAAACACAGCTCCTGACCGTACTTCATCACACAGCTATTTTTTGATGTGCATGTAAATTATTGTTAAACCGATTTGGAACCATATTATGCATACAGTGCATTCTGAAACTATTCAGACCACTTCAATTATTCCACATTTTGTTACTTATAGCCTTATCCTAAAATAGGTAAATATTTTCTTTCCTCAATTTACACACAATACCCGATAATGACAAAGTGAAAAACAGTTTTTTTGTATATATACACTGCTCAAAAAAATTAAGGGAACACTTAAACAACACAATGTAACTCCAAGTCAATCACACTTCTGTGAAGTCAAACTGTCCACTTAGGCAGCAACACTGATTGACAATAAATTTCACATGCTGTTGTGCAAATGGAATAGACAACAGGTGGAAATTATAGGCATTTAGCAAGACACCCCCAATAAAGGAGTGGTTCTGCAGGTGATAACCACAGACCACTTCTCAGTTCCTATGCTTCCTGGCTGATGTTTTGGTCACTTGAATGCTTGCGGTGCTTTCACTCTAGTGGTAGCATGAGACGGAGTCTACAACCCACACAAGTGGCTCAGGTAGTGCAGCTCATCCAGGATGGCACATCAATGTGAGCTGTGGCAAGAAGGTTTGCTATGTCTGTCAGCGTAGTGTCCAGAGCATGGAGGCGCTACCAGGAGACAGGCCAGTACATCAGGAGACGTGGAGGAGGCCGTAGGAGGGCAACAACCCAGCAGCAGGACCGCTACCTCCGCCTTTGTGCAAGGAGGAGCAGGAGGAGCACTGCTAGAGGCCTGCAAAATGACCTCCAGCAGGCCACAAATGTGCATGTGTCTGCTCAAACGGTCAGAAACAGACTCCATGAGGGTGGTATGAGGGACTGACGTCCACAGGTAGGGGTTGTGCTTACAGCCCAACACCATGTGGGACGTTTTTCATTTGCCAGAGAATACCAAGATTGGCAAATTCGCCACTGGCGCCCTGTGCTCTTCACAGATGAAAGCAGGTTCACACTGAGCACATGTGACAGACGTGACAGTCTGGAGA
Source organism: Oncorhynchus mykiss (assembly GCF_013265735.2). Lineage (NCBI taxonomy): Eukaryota > Metazoa > Chordata > Actinopteri > Salmoniformes > Salmonidae > Oncorhynchus > Oncorhynchus mykiss. Next base: position 21,675,041 of record NC_048568.1, read on the forward strand.
CGCCTTGGAGAACGTTCTGATGCCTGCAACAACCTCCAGCATGACCGGTTTGGCGGTGGGTCAGTCCTGGTGTGGGGTGGCATTTCTTTGGGGGGCCGCACAGCCTCCATGTGCTCGCCAGAGGTAGCCTGACTGCCATTAGGTACCGAGATGAGATCCTCAAACACCTTGTGAGACCATATGCTGGTGCCGTTGGCCCTGGGTTCCTCCTAATGCAAGACAATGCTAGACCTCATGTGGCTGGAGTGTGTCAGCAGTTCCTGCAACAGGAAGGCATTGATGCTATGGACTGGCCCGCCAGTTCCCCAGACCTGAATCCAATTGAGCACATCTGGGACATCATGTCTCACTCCATCCACCAACGCCACGTTGCACCACAGACTGTCCAGGAGTTGGCGGATGCTTTAGTCCAGGTCTGGGAGGAGATCCCTCAGGAGACCATCCGCCACCTCATCAGGAGCATGCCCAGGCGTTGTAGGGAGGTCATACAGGCACGTGGAGGCCACACACACTACTGAGCCTCATGTTGACTTGTTTTAAGGACATTACATCAAAGTTGGATCAGCCTGTAGTGTGGTTTTCCACTTTAATTTTGAGTGTGACTCCAAATCCAGACCTCCATGGGTTGATAAATTTGATTTCCATTGATAATTTTTGTGTGATTTTGTTGTCAGCACATTCAACTATGTAAAGAAAAAGGTATTTAATAAGAATATTTCCTTCATTCAGATCTAGGATGTGTTATTTTTTTGAGCAGTGTATATTTTTTTGCACATTTACTAAAAATAGAAAATAGAAATACCTCATTCACATATGTCTTAAAAAATATATAAATATTAGGAAGAGCAATGTCGGAGTGGCATTGACTAAAATACAGTAGAATAGAATACAGTACATATGAAATGAGTAAAGCAGTATGTAAACATTATTAAAGTGACCAGTGATTCCATGTTATGTATACAGGGCAGTACCCTCTAAGATGCAGTGTTGAGTAACCGGGTGGTCGCTCCGAGACAGGATTGTGTCGATTCACAGATCTGGGGAAGGGTACCAAAACATTTCTGCAGCATTAAAGGTCCCCAAGAACACAGTGGCCTCCATAATTCTTAAATGGATGAGGTTTGGAACCACCAAGACTCTTCCTAGAATTGGCCGCTTAGCCAAACTGGGCAATGGGGGAAAAGGGCCTTGGTCAGGGAGGTGACCAATAACCTGATGGTCACTCTGACAGAGCTCCTGAGTTTCTCTGTGGAGATGGCAGAACCTTCCAGAAGGACAACCATCACTGCAGCACTCCACCAATCAGGCCCGTATGGCATAGCAGCCAGACAGAAGCCACTCCTCAGTAAAAGGCAAAACAGCCTGCTTGGAGTTTGTCAAAAGGAACCTAAAGGACTCTGAGACAATGAGAAACAAGATTCTCTGGTCTGATGAAAACAAATTGAACTCTTTGGCCAGAATGCCATGGGTCACATCTGGAAGAAACCTGGCATCATCCCTATGGTGAAGCATGGTGGTGGCAGCATCATGCTGTGGGATGTTTTTCAGTGGCAGGGACTGGGAGACTAGTCAGGATCGAGGGAAAGATGAATAGAGCAAAGTACAGAGAGATCCTTGATGAAAACGTGCTCCAGAGCACTCAGGTCCTCAGACTGGTGTGAAGGTTCACCTTCCAACAAGACAACGACCCTAAGCACACAGCCAAGATAACAAAGGAGTGGCTTCAGGACAAGTCTCTGATTGTTCTTGAGTGGCCCAGCCAGAGCCTGAACTTGAACTCAATCGAACATCTCTGGAGTGATCTGCAAATAACTGTGCAGTGACGCTCCCCATCCAACCTGACAGAGCTTGAGAGGATCTACAGAGAAGAAATGGTAGAAACTCCCCAAATACAGGTGTGCCAAGCTTGTAGCATCATACCCAAGAAGACTCAAAGTTGTAATCACTGCCAAAAGTGCTTCAACAAAGTACTGAGTAAAAGGTCTGAATACTTTTCAAATGCACTGTAGATGGTGTATTATGTACTTATGTATCAGTATCAATATTGTGGAGTAATCCCAAGGGTCTGGCAATGAATAATGTTGTTAATGTGAATGACTAGTCTACTGTTACAATCTTCCTATCTGAGAATTTATTTAGAGTGTACTATTTTATTTATTTTTTTCTGGGAGAAATAATCCTGTAATTTAATGAGGTTGGTCAAATGAACCAATGAGGTTGGTCAAATGAACCGTGCTGTTTTCTGGTAGGTTCCCGTCGAAGGCAGAAAGGTTCAGACTATACCTCCACGTCTGAGGAAGAATATGAGGCCAGCTCTGGAACCCCCAAACACAAACGCTCCTCCCACACGTCTGCTGCCACACAGACCCCCCGGGCTCAGAAGGAGAAGGCTGCAGTAGCAGCAGTCGCTCGGTCCAAGTCCGGCTCACTGGAGACTGAGGAGGACGAAGTCCAGAATGAGACTGACCACTACCAGAACTGGACCACACACAGCGCCGAGATAGCAAAGTAGGGTGACATAATGGCACTAACTATGGGTTGACTGTGTATCACCTGAAACCACTTACTGAGCCTCATGATTGAAAGCTGTGGAACATGCATTCTGTACGTATGTATTTTTTAAATGGTCATGACTTGTGTTTGTGTCTTCCCAGGCTCAGTCAGGACTTGGCCAAGGACCTTGCCATTCTGGCCCGTGAGATCCATGAAGTGGCGGGAGATGGGGACTCCCAGAGTTCCTCTGGAATGGGCACAAACCCCTCCCCCAGCTCTGCTCCCAACACACCTGGGCCCGCCTCCACCATCCCCATCTCTAGCCGGGAAGAGGTGTGCCCGCCCACTACCCATAATGCACTTCAAATATGCCCTTCTAGCCTGTACCTCACATTATTTCCATCCTGCTGTAATGTTCCAATGCATAATACAATGGCACTGCAGCCTATGGGATTTTTTTTTTTAACCAATGTGCCACTAAATATTTTACATCAATATTCTGTACAGGCTCAGTGACAAGTGCAAAGAATCCCTTATCATGTCTTAGATTCTCATGAGCATGTCTCTGTTCTCTACTGTACAGAGGCCATATACATCTTTGCGAGGGGTCCTCCCATCTCAGGTGCATACCTCAGATACATTAGACAGTCTCTCTCTCTGTCTCTCGCTGTCCTGCAACGGTTTCTATTTCTTTCCCTTCACCTCCGTGCTCTCACACAAGTCATGCTATCATCACTAATCCAAACACTGGTATTTTGTTGGATTGTCTAGCTACAGATTATTATATTTTATGACACTGGGATCTTCTATGTTTCTAAGGACCTTCTATGGTGACAGCTTTTCAGGAACATAAAACCTGCCTGCCACTGTCTCACTACAGACTTTCACTGCAACTCTCACTGTAACAGGCACATTTTCACGTTTCACTAATGTAACTTTGTTCCGGCTTGTATCCCAGCAAAACTAAAATTCACTGCTCACAGTTCAACTGCTCTCACCCCTGCATGTTGCCGTGGAGCATGTGATCACAAAGCACTAGTCACTCTGGTTGATTTTTCTCTAGGACAGTAAAACAAAGATATTCTTACTTCTTATTCTCGTTGTGCCCTTGAAGTACAGTAGAAGGCCTTGAGGCACTGACTCCCTCAGTAGTCGTGGCAATGTCAGTTGTTCAGAAAGGGCGGACCATGCACTGATTCTATTCTCTTTCCAGCTGGTCCAACATATCCCTGAAGCCAGCTTAAACTACCAGAAGGTTCTACTATCGCCAGGTTCTACCGCTGTCATGGACCTGGATCCTAACATGAATGACCAAGACCCAAGCTCTAAGCCACGGTGGAACCGTGAAGAGGTCACTTTCCTGTTAACACTTGTTTGTCCCTTTTAGAATAGTACTTTCACTACCTATCAATGATTTGGAAACCTAGGAATATAACAAATAGCAAAGCTGGCTCATGCATAAACAAACTGGCCATCAGGCTACACAAAAGGATCTGTTGCAGTTAGTTTTGGTCTGCTGGGAAGTATATTTAGGAGGGTGAAACTACTTTGGGAATACTTGAGTGTTTGACGTCCGCCATTTTCTCCCTCCAGGTGATTTTGGACAATCTGATGTTGAACCCTGTTTCTCAGCTCTCTCAGGCCATTCGGGAGAACACAGAACAGCTGGCTGAGAAAATGAAGTAAGGGAACTTGATGTACCTCAGAGCTCTCACCTTGTGTTTCTGTTAAAAATAAAAGAGCTAATCCATTATTTTATCTCTGCTTGGCTCAGTTAGATTATACTTAGTCTTTTTTCCGTCAGGGTTTTATTCCACAATAAGACTGAGGCCTGGGAGGAGATTGAAGCGAAGATCAATGCTGAAAACGAAGTACCCATCCTAAAAACATCAAATAAGGTACAACATTTGTAGCCAGCCACACATCTTACATTGGTAGACATTTTGGTGTAAAACTGAGGTCATCATATATGGGAAAATGTTTAATTGTCATCATTTTAATTCTACTCTCACAGGAAATCTCCTCCATCCTGAACGAGCTGAGAAGAGTACAGAAACAACTAGAAAGTAAGAGTTACACATGGCTCGTTTTTTGTTTTGTTATAATCTTCCTAAAATGGATTGGGAGTGTAATGTTGAATTGCTTGTCCTGAACGGCCTCATATCTGCATAACATATTCAGAACATCTAAATAAAGCTGAAAGCATATGATCCAGTTGGCCAATGAAATTGAATAGAACACTGAATGTTACTTTGGTTCTGTAGTGATCAACAGCATTGTGGAACCTGGTGGAGCTGGCATTGGGAAACCTAAGGTGGCAGCGGTGGCTGCTGCTACTTCTGCTGGACAGGCCACCAGGTCCCCCTTAAGGCAGAAGAAAGCCCCAAGTAAGCCCACTGGGCCTGGGGACAGACAGCGTGGTGCCAGCCCCTCTACCAGCCCCACCACCTCCAAACACAACACCAACGAAAGCACCAAGAGGTCCACTCGAGGACACAAAGGGGCAAACGTTGTGGCCTGATCAGTGATCCCAGGGCTCTGTAGCATCTCTTGATGGTTATAATATAAAACCATCATGACACAGTATACTGTACATGGGTCTTGACTGGTAAAGGTGTAACTGAGTACCGCTGTTTAGAATTGCTTCTTCCACATTGCACAAGCTCAAAGTAAAAGGAGGCAAAGCTGGGTAAAAGAAGTGGTAACTTGTTGCTTGCTTTAATAAGTGGATTGTGGACAAAATAATGTCCATATGTCTTGTCTACTCTACTCTACTATGTGTGATGTGTGGTTGCCCAGTACTGTAGGCTTGGCCTAGTCTGGGTACCAGTCTTTTCAGCTAACATGCAGCTCTTAGCCACTCCTGTCATTTGGCAAATGATATGACTGGCAAGGAGTGGAATGTTATAGCTGATCAGACAGCAACCAGGCTAGGTTTGGCAAGATGACCAAGATAAGACAGGCTACATCCTTGCCCATTCTTTGTTACCATAGTGATGATAATCATAATAAAAACACTACTAGTTGTCCATGAGAACATGTGCTGGACTGCTTCAATATTATGGCAGAATTAGAGAGGGTGTTAGTGGTGTTATGTGCTTGTCTTGTAAAATATGATTCATGAAATGTTCCTGAGCGACTGGGACATTTTACTGCTTGGCAAAAAGCTACTGCTGAATGAACGGACCACCACTCTTACTTTTTAAAAAGTTGATTGTCTGATCGTGAAAATTCTTAAGATGTGTTCTATATGAATGTTGTGTGTAGAGAATGTTAGGATAGTGTATCAGAATGTTTGAGATTCCAAATAAATACAGTATACAATAAACAGCATCAGAGGGAGGGGAAAAACATACTTGGCAAAACATTTTCATATGCTGTCATTTTGAATGAATGAATTTGTTAATTTAGGTCAAACAACTATGAGGTATTATTTAAGTCCTCCATTTTGTCATTCTCTACCAAGCTTTGGATGACGCTGTATCAATGATGAAGCTTTATGGTTGTGATTTCATGTTATTGGCAGTGACACTATATTTCTGTCAGGGTAGTCGATAGTATGGTACTGATGTAGCTTATTCTGGTATGTCTGAAGGAGAGAACGCTTAACGATTCAAGAGTGAAGCGATTAATTAACCTAGATGCTTCAAATGAGTAAATTGCCCCAAATTGACTGTATCGTAGTGTGCTAGCTTTGTAAAAGATAGAATGGAGCAGTTCTTTATTGTCCCCTGTATGTGTGTGTGTCACAGGAGGTTGGTGGCACCTTAATTGGGGAGGACGGGCTCGTGGTAATGGCTGGAGCAGAATCAGTGGAATGGTATTCCATTTGCTCCGTTCTGTTATCATCAGCCGTCCTCCCCTGGTGTGTGTGCACTAAGAGCACTTGTGAGTTCTGTATCTGTTGTGTGCTGAGCCAATGTCACAGTTTATTCCCGCCGTCTGCCAAGGCAGCTGGGATAGGTGGGAATGTGTGCGAAGAATGCTGTAAGTTAAAGAATAAGAACTGACAGAAAAATATTTTGTGAAAGTGCATGTGTACCATAATTATGTAGTTTAGTTGGGTTCAGGCTAGTTCACCAAATGTGCACTTTTTCATTGAGATACACCTCATAACCCATGGGTGGAACTGAAAATAAAGCAGTATCTTTAATTAAGCAGTAAATACAATGACTTGTGGCTGAAATGTAGATTTCGCAATGTTTTAACTTTCAAGGGCAGGCTGTTTTAGGGTAGTGCTTATCAGTTTGATTTCTGTCAAGTACTTAAGCCTACAACAGACCATATCTATGCTAAAAGCAAAGCTTTTTTTTAACAATCATTAGTGCCATGGTGTTCACTGACCTTGAAGCCATTGAGAATGTATGGATTTGTCATCTACCCAGAACAGACATCTGACTATCGCGCTGATTGTCACTTCTGCTGCTACGGGTGATGTCAGCATTGAGCTACTTGCTTCTAAATATACATTTTGTTACAATGCATGCAACTCAAATATAAGCTGTATTAAAAATTGTTTAAAAAATTACTGCAAAGTGCAAACCAAACTTTATGTGAATATTTGTCAGGTATATGTCAAAAGTTTTTTTTTTTTCTATGACTGAGGTTATGGTCAGACTGAAGGCTACAATGTTGTTTCTAAATTAAACGGTTATGTTCTTCCAGATTTATTTAATTATTTTTGTTGTACTGAATATATTTATAGATGTCATGGACCAGTTTGTTCATCATCATGAACATTGATTTGTACCATCATATAATTTGTAATAAACTGATTTCAGTCATAAATGTATTTTATTCCAGATGTTATATTCAACAAAAAGTTGATGACATACAGAACAATTACACTAGTACACTACATCACATTGTTAGTAGACGGTACATTTTGGGAGGCAATTTGTCTAATGTTCCAGCTTAAAGTGAATGCAACAGTGCTATTGGTCTGGGTTTTCCAAGACTAGCATTGTGGGTAGGCCTACACTTTGGGAAGGACTTGGGAACAAAAGGTAAAATCTTAGATTATTCTTGTTCTGATGGGAGGCATTGCAACATAACTGTTCCAATAGACTAAACCATGCCTGCCCTTCTTGGGTCATGGGCGTCACATCACACTGTGGATTACAGATGTCTTGGGCCAGTCCCACAAGTCTCAATCTCTGCTACTGTATTTGACAATAGCTGTCCAATGATTCCCAACCAAACAGAAATGTAGCAATTTTGTCAAGAATGTTATTAGTTGATAGCCTAATATTGCCTCAGGTGTACAAAGCATGGGGCGATAGGTAGCCTAACAGTTAAAGGCGAGCCTCCAGCCGAGGGTTGCCAGTTCGAATCCTGGGTTTGATGGGAAATATCAGGTGGTAAGTAAACTGGCAACCGGAAGGTTGTTGGTATCAAATCCTAGATGCCATTGCCTGCTGTTGTGCCCTTGAGCAAGGCACTTAAACTTCCCACAACAACTGCTCCACTAGTGCCCAGTGGCAGCCCCCTGCTCCAACCTGTATGTATGTATGTGTTTTTCAGAGGAGTTGAGTAAAAGCAGAAGTCGAATTTCAATCGTGTCTTGTGTACATTTGATGAAGAAAAGTGCTCTTAAAAGTAGATTTAGTGAAATTACTTGTCAGGAGCAGCACAGGTGAAAATGGGCGCGTTCAAGCAGATCACTTTTGTCAAGTTGGTGACTGTCGTTGGTCACCACCTTCCAAAGTGTGTTGCATTACGGGGATGAACATTTTCCCATTTGTGCCTACATGAACTTAAAAAACTGTGATTAATGGTCATGAAGTTTCTGTACTTGCTCTTTACCAACTTCATCCTACAGCCATCACCTGCATCGTGGCTCTATAATCAACCACTTTTTGTCTTCTCACGCTAGTGTTAAAGACATCACTGAAACCAAGTTTGACGTGATTCATGTCTACAGCGGATATATACAAATTAACGTGATGTTTGAGGCTCTCACTGATCGTACAATGTAGACACACAATTTCAGTTCGAGTGTAATATGGGAGTTGGAGAAATTATTTTGATATTTATAAACAATGGCAACACTGCCATGTTGATCTGAGCTTTTGGAAAACCCTATTAGTGTCCGCAGATGCACCACAGTCGGTTGCGTCAGCATTACCACTGAAAACGCACCCATTGAGAGGAGCAAAATGCAACACTTCGGAATCTGTGCATCATCGCGTGGCTTTTCGTCACCGTAGCCAGGGCACCAAAACAGCAGAGAAGTTGAGCCTTGAGTTTCCACGCGTTTAGTTGCGGAAATTGACCCACTGCGGTTAATTTTCTGAATCATATAATCTACCAAAGTTAGTGACACCAGTACAGTAGGTGGCAGTAATGCGCAATTAACGTTGATACTTGTTAGCCAACCACACCACAGAATGAATTGTGTTGCCTGCTTTCGCATATGTCCTAGCAAGCTTTATTAGCTAGCATTAGAAGACTCCCCTTTGTTTTTGGTTAAAAGTAACCGGCTTTGAGGGGCTTTAATGTTCCGTGAAGCTCATTTAAAGACCATCGGTAAAGCGGGAACCAGCTGGTAAGTGATGTTAATTCATGGCTAGCATAGCACCCCTGCCTAACGTATTTCGATGAAACGACAGTGCCAACGTTAATCGGTTAACGTTACCTAGCTAAAGATCAGATGTTGACATTGTCAGCTAAATGGATCACTAACGTCTGACTGCCCAAATTGCGTTCTCGGTCTAGATTTAGCTAAATTAATTAGCTTTTCTTTTGCGACTTAGCCAACAATACTAGCTAACCGGTTAGCTTTTAAAATGAGGCCAGATCTCCATGGATTGTGCCTGGGCCGTCTAGCACAAGTCTTGCATGCAAGTTTAGCTAATAGCTAGCTGGCACATACACGGGAACACCTTCCATTACAGATCATAAGATGCCAGGGGCGTATTAATTACGCCTTGTAACGAAAGTTAAGTATCAGAGCAAACGGGACGAGGCAACAACATGAATTTACCCAATAGAAACTGGTTTTCGTTACGAAAGATTATGCTGCACAATGAATACAGCCCTGGTCTCGTGGGACAGTTTCACATTGACACTTAATAGGATACACACTAGGCTGTACACAAAAAAGTGGATTGTATAAGGAGGTTGACTGGTTTAGAGTTCAGAATGCCACATTGACAACTTAATGCAGATTAAGCAATAATCCAGATAGTAGGGTTGTATTGAACACAGGCAGGAGCACATGGGGAAGGGTTGCAGGATAATATAGTTTACTAGGGAAAAACAAGAGGGAGGTAACACGTTAACATACAAGCATGACAGACAAGTGCAAAAAGCAGAATAAACTGAAGTGTATCAAACAAACTGAGGATCTTACATACTGGACTGGCAGGAAATTGTACAAAATATGGCAGCAGCATATACACTTTGACAAACTCAAAGGATCTTAATGTTAACACATTTACAAATGTGTGCCAATAATGGAAAGTACAGCCACACACACCATGGAAGAAAAAAAATAGGATGTCCACCTCATACATTCACCAACAGGAATAAGCAAGTTTGGAGGGAACACTATTGCTTAAATAGACATGGGTGCTAATGAGCAGAGTGGAGACAGTTGTGGTGGAGCGTGGCCAGGGGGGAAAGGTGTGGCAAGAGGTTATGGATGAGGACATGAGCCATCACAACACACACACAAATTAAAATCTTCACTGTTTGTTACACACTCATACCTCCTTTCTCTCCTTCCCCAGGCACTTTAGCCGGGCGATGGACGAGCTGGTCCATGACCTGGTGTCGGCGCTGGAGGAGAGCTCGGAGCAGGCGGCACGGGGGGGCTTCGGGGATGGGGGGGACCACGCGCTGGCCGTAGGCTGCCTGCTGAAGAGACAGGCCCGGAAACGTCGTGGGAGGAAGCGACGCTCTGACAACCCCCACCCACCCTGGGAGACTGGCCACCTCAGTGAGGGATCTGAGTCCAGCCTGGATGAACACAAGGTGGGGAGGTGGTCTCGAGTAGGCCCTTAATGAAATGGTATTGTTGTTATTGTAAAGGAATAGTTCCTTTGGCAACTGCTTTTTTTCCCCCAGGAAAGTACAGTAAGCAGATTCCTTAAGATAACAGATACTGTCCATTTCACTGTCTAAGCTAGGTAGCCTAGTGGTTAAGAGCATTGGGCCAGTAAATGAAAGGTTGCTGGTTCAAATCCCGAGCCAACTAAGTGAAAATAATCTGTTGATGTGCCCTTGAGCAAGGCACTTAACCCTAATGTAAGTCGTTCTGGATAAGAGTGTATGTAAAATGTTTGACTTTCTGAACGTCTCTTTGGCTAACCGTTTTTGTCTTTCCTCTTGCTCTCCTTCTCTTCCTCGCTCATTTCCTCTCAGGACTACCGCACCACCACAGGCGGCATTGCCAGCAGCAACAGCCACGCCCGTGATAACAGCGACTCTGATGAGCAGCTGGGGTCCAAGCGCCGTACACCCCTGAACCCTGACACAGGGCGTGCCAAACGCCCCATCTGGCAGGAGGATCTAGGAGGAGTTCCGGGTGCAGAGGGGTCCCGTAGTTTGAGGCGACGGCGCAAGGTCAAACGCATGGCCGTGGACCCCCCTCTGGAGCCGGTGACCTCCAGTAGCAACACCCCCATGCTAGGGCCCCCACCCGTCCCCAAGCCCCACGCAGGGTGCAGGATCCCTGGGGTGAGCGTGGCTGAGGGCAGGGCGGGGATGGAGCTCGTTGGTGGTGGTGGGGTTGGAAGAGGGAAAAGCAGGATAAAGAAGAGGAAAATGGCTGCCCACAGGCTGGGGCTGGAGGCAACTGATGAAGGGGTGGTGGTGGAGAGTGAGGACGCCATTATGGGGCAGGCAGGGCCCAAGGACAAGATGGAGTTTGAGGAGCAGAAGGGCTCGGACGAGGACATGAGTGACAGGTGGTTAGTGTTTCTCTTGTCTGCTGTGTTTCCCTGCTCCTCGGTATAGGCCTATACGTTCACAGGTATGCTCACCTGGTTGGAAAGCAGTATTTAGGAGACTTGTTTGCTAGGTTATTCTTCCCATAGCTTCATCTCCCTGAGAGTTTTCCTTGTATGATGGGCAATGGAAATTGATTTCAGATTGTTCTCTTCTTTTCCTATCACCTCACACCCCATATTTTCTAATTTCTCTCTCTCTTTCTCTCTCTGTTAGTGAGACCAGCAGTGTCAGCAACAGTAGCGATGGTGGACTGTACACCAATGACGAGGGGAGGCAAGGTAACCGTCTATTTTGCTGGCCACCAAATCTTGTTATTTACAGGAATGGCGGAGTACCATTTTTATTGTTACATGCTTCGTAAAAAAACAGGTCTAGACTAAAAGTGAAACGCTTACGGGTCCTTTTTCAACAATGCAGAGTTAAAGATAAAAATCTAAATAGTGACACAAGGAATAATTACACAGTGAATAACAATAATGAGTAAAAATAACATGCCTATATACCGGCAGTACCGAGTCGATGTGCAGTGGTACGAGATAATTGAGGTAGCTATGTACATATAGGTAGGGGTAAAGTGACTAGACAACAGGATAGATAATTGACAATGGCAACAGTATATGTGGTGAGTATGAAAGTGTGTGTGAGTGTGGCCTCAGTATGGTAGTATGCATGTGTGTTGTGTATGTATTGTGTGATGGGGGGTCAGTGTGAGTGTATGTGGGTAGTGTCCAGTGTGTGTGGGTAGTGTCCGGTGTGTGTGGGTAGTGTCCGGTGTGTGTGGGTAGTGTCCGGTGTGTGTGGGTAGTGTCCGGTGTGTGTGGGTAGTGTGTGTGGGTAGTGTCCAGTGTGTGTGCATAGAATTAGTGCAAACAAGGTTCAATGTAGGTAGTCTGGGTAGCCATTTGATTAGCTATTTATCAGCCTTGTTTAGCAGTCTTATGTATCAGGGGTAGAAGCTGTTCAGGGTCCTGTTGGTTCCAGACTTGGTACACTGGTACCGCTTGCCGTGGGTGGCTGGAGTCTTTGTTCTCTGATACCGCCTGGTATAGAGGAACTGGATCAAATAACACCTATTAATAACAGGTGTAGACTAACAGTGAAATGCTTACTTACGTGTCCCTTTCTACCTATGCAGAGTTAAAGATAGAAAGAAATAGAAAAGGGGGGCCATACTCATCACCCTCTGTAGCACCTTGCGGTCGGGTGCCTTGCGGTTTCCATACTAAGACGTGATGCAGCCAGTCAAGATGCTCTCAATGGTGCAGCTGTAGAACTTTGAGGATCTAAAGACACCACCTGGTTTACCACACCTTTGAACTTGAGATGGGTTAAATTCATGCCTATAACCTGTCACATGTGGCCTAATATAAAATGTACTTGTGAAGAAGTATTTTTTGCAGTGCAATGATAAACCAAGCGTACATTTTGTCTCGGGAACAGGAATGGAGAAATATGATTTTTTTCTTTCAGCATCTCTTGAGCGAATGCAAGTGGGATGGGTGGAGGCTGCGTGCAAATGTGCAATCCTTTGTGATTGACACTTTCATGAATGCAGACACTATTTCAATCACATAAAATTATGCATCCAAGACGAACTGAAATCTTATCCAAAACATCCAGATAATTTTCACAGCCTTAATTTCAACCTTTCCTTTGCAAATTTTGCTTGGGAAGAATCATTACCTTGTGTTAGAGCTTTTCTCCCTGATCCCTAAACATCTTGGTCTGTGAGAGAATCGGATGTGTCAACTAGATTATTAATGCATTAATTCTATCATTTATGACATTTATTCTTGTGAGTACCGATTTTTCTAGACCAAGTTATGCCATAAGAGAAGCTGCATGTATCTAATTATTTACAAGTTGACTAACAAATCGCCTTCCAAATGTCAGAAATTATAAGCAGAAACATATCCAAGTTAGGCTTTAACAAAATATTCAACACCTGCTGTCCCATGTCATTTATAGCAGTGTTATCAACAAGGATAAAAAATGTGTGTCTTGAAAAAGATTGTTCCAAAATCTGAGTAAATGTTTTGTATGAAAACTATTTTCCAAACCCTGACCGTTAACTTCTAACCTCTTCCCGTCTCCCAGCTGATGATGAGCAGAGTGACTGGTTCTATGAGGGGGACCCGGGGGGAGCGTGTGGGGTGGCGGGGGTGATTCCCTGGTGGGAGAGAGAGGCAGGGGAGGAACTGGACCTGGCTGACCCTGTCTTCAACAGCATCCTCACCGGATCCTTCCCCATCATGAGCCCCAGGGCACAGAGAGGTAGCTGGACCCAGACCTGTCGGTTTGTTTGTTTGTATCTCTGAGCCCAGTACCATTTTGATTCCTGGTCCCCCACTTGTCTCTGTTTTTCTTTGCGCAATAGTAGAACGAGTTACCCAAAGTCTATTGTAACCTGTCATTTGGCCAGTAGGGGGCAGCTACTGCAAAGGGTTTGTCTTGTAGCCTCTACAGCTGCCATAGTGTTTCTCCCATTAGTATATGATATGTGCACTGTGCTGTCTCTGCTGTGGCAGGGTTCCAGGCCAGGCTGAGCTGGCTGCATGGTGGGCCCCAGGGCCACGATTCCCAGGGCAGCCCAGGACAGTCCTTCAACGAGCGGCTGGGACGACACCACCAGGACCCCCCCCACTCACACGAGTCAGTCTACCTTACAACCTGACTTGTAGAATACTTGTCTACACTTTGTTTCTTTTTTCCCTTATTCAGTTTTTTTCTATAATTGACTTGACTGTGTGCAAATAAACTAAACAAACCTATGTGTCGTCCACAGCCCGTGGTTTAGTCCGGGGTCTAGACGAGAACACGGACAAGTAAGGCATGCCTCTGTTAGTTCACCGCCTAGCTGCACTTTCAAAACAGTACCGACTGTTAAACAGTTGTGGCTGATAATGCCCAGATAGACGTATTTTACATTTTCTAATAGCTGTTAGTATATTCTCTCTGTCTCTCTCTCTCTCTCTCTCTCTAGATGCACTGGGACTCACGGACAGACAGAGGGCATCGGAGGAGCTGCTCAGTGAAAACAGCCAGCAGGTACATTAGGAATAATCCAATCAACAAATTATCTCACAAATTATACAGTGGTTCCATCCACAACGGTACATTGTTTCTAGGATGTTGCCAACACATGGATGCTAATGAATGATTCCTATGTTCTGGTTGTGGTTCTACAGACAGACGAGTGGTCACCTTGGGTCTCTGTGTACGGGGGAAGTCAAGAGGAGACGCAAAGCAGCACCCCTTGGCTTACCTCCACCCACAGGTAAACTCTTTCTGACACACACTACTGCACTCACTCACTTACACACACACACACACACAACCCTGGTCATTAACCAGCTTTAGCTCTTGGCCCCTTCACCCTTCCTCCCTAACTTGGGCTGGACACCAGTCAGCTGGCAGGCTCTGCAGTCAGAGAGATACCAGATGAACCCTAAGCCAATCACGGCTGTGTGTCACAGAACGTTCCTGCTCCCCTTCACCTCTGTTAGTGTTTTTTAGGGGAGTGGAACATGTTAATACCAGGAAAGGGAATGAGACTGGGGATATAAAGGGTTAATACGTCTTGGTCAGGTGCCCATCTTGGTTCTAGGAAGAGGAAATAAAGGAGTGTATACCAATGGCTACAACTTGAAGTCATGCAACAGGAGTCTGCTCTATTGCCCACACCTGTCATTGTTACAGGGCCTTCAGAAAGTGTTCATACCCCTGGACTTATTCCACATTTGTTGCGTTACAGCCAGAATTCAAAATGGATTATAGATTTTTTTTCTCCCTCAATCTACACACAATAACCCATAATGACAAAGTGAAAACATGTTTTTAGAAAATGTTGCTAATTTATTGAAAATGAAATACAGAAATCTCATTTACATAAGTATTCACACCCCTGAGTCGATACTTTGTAAAAGCACCTTTGGCGGTGATTGCAGCTTTGAGTCGTCTTGGGTATGTCTGTATCAGCTTCTCACATCTGAATTTGGGGATTTTCTCCCATTCTTCCTTACAGATTTTCTCAAGCTTTGTTAAGTTAGATGGGGAGCAGCGGTCAACAGCAATCTTCAAGTCTTTCTACTCTGGGTTTTGACTAGGCCACTCAACGACTTTCACATTCTTGTTCTGAAGCCATTCCAGTGTTGCTTTGGCTGTTTGCTTGGGGTCATGGTCCTGTCGAAACATAAATCTTCGCCCCAGTCTAAGGTAATTTGCGTTCTGAATCAGATTGTCATCAAGGATTTGCCTGTATTTGGCTGCATTCATTGTTCCCTCTATCCTTACCAGTCTCCCAGTCCCTACCACTGAAAAGTATCCCCATAGCATGATGCTGCCACCACCATGCTTCACAATAGGGATGGCGTTAGACTTGTGATGAGCTGTGCCTGGTTTTCTCCATTCAGGACACAGAATCTAATTTGTCTCATCAGACTACAGAATCTTTTGCGTTATGATCTCTGAGTCTTTCATGTGCCTTCTTGCAAACTCCAGGTGTGCTTTCATGTGCCTTTTTCTTAGGCGTGACTTCTGTCTAGCCACTCTCCCATAAAGCCCAGATTGGTGAAGGTGCTGTAGAGACTGTTGTCCTTCTGGCAGGTTCTCCCATCTCGGCTAAGGAACTCTGTAGTTTTGGTGGTCGTTAGGTTCTTGGTCACCTTCCTGACCAAGGTCCTTGTTGCCGATTGCTCAGTTTGGTCAGACGGCCAGCTCTAGCCAGAGTCTGGGTAGTTCCATATTATTTAAATTTCCCAATGATAGACACTTTTAACACTCTAGAAATTATTGTACAGCATTCCCCAGATATATGCCTCATCACAATTCTATTTTGGAGATCTACGGACAGTTCCTTGGACTTCATGTTATAGTTTCTGCTCTGACATGCACTTCTTCTATGGTATATTGGTGATCACACAATGTAATGTGCATCCCCCTACCTACTATGCAGGATGGAAACAGGATTCCTCCCAAAAAACACCCCCCCCCAAAAAAAAAGTAAAACAACTTTTCTGTTAAAAATAATTAAAACAGATTTGATCCCAACACAGGCTCAAGGGGAACCTGGGAAGGTGGGTCTTCCAACACCAGTACCCCTTGCAAGTCTTTTGATGTAAAATCCTTGAGTCCCAAAAACATTTCTGCTATAGGCACAATCATGTCTAGTTTCCTTGACTTCTTTGAGGCTTGTGCTGTACAATTTGACTGGCAGTGAATGCAACAAAATCCACCTTTAACACACAGGGTATATTATGTCTGGCAGTAAACATTGACTACAGGCTGAGTTGTATCCACTACCATCTCTTCACTAGCACCACTTGTTTTCTCACTTATTTTAATTGCCTCCATTGTAGATTCAATTGATTAACTTTAGCCACCTCAATTTCCTTCACCCTTACAGGGCACTCCAGGAACTCAAGATCATGATCCCCACCACAATTGCAACACTGTTATCCTTTTACACACCTTTCTTCGGTATACTCTGTTCGTCTGCACACACTTGAAACATGGCCAAATCCTTTACAATTCTTACACTACAGTGGTTTGGCGACGGAAGCTCTTACGGCATAGCTTCAATAACCAAGCTTCACATGCGTAGGTATTTGCTCTTTATCAAAAAAACAGGGCCTACAGACTTTATTTTTAAAAAAAGGGCCTACAGACATTCACCCAGCGGGTCAGACACTGGGCACCAACCACACTAGGAATTCTCTTCAGTTATTCAACTTGAACATCTGTCGTCACCCCTGAGATGACTCCTTTGACTGGTGCTCTACTCCGAAGTTCAAAACACAACACTTCTGTTGTCCGGATTCTTTTGAAGCCCACTGCAATCTTCTTCTGCTCTTCAGAAAAACTATTAATCAAAATTACACCACTCCTGGTCACTCTGACAGACTCACCATTTGACACCTCAATCGGGTTTCCCACAAACGCATCCTTACTCAACAAACGCATCCTTACTCAACAAACGCATCCTTACTCAACAAATGCATCCTTACTCAACAAACGCATCCTTACTCAACAAATGCATCCTTACTCAACAAACGCATCCTTACTCAACAAACGCATCCTTACTCAACAAACGCATCCTTACTCAACAAAACGCATCCTTACTCAACAAAACGCATCCTTACTCAACAAAACGCATCCTTACTCAACAAACGCATCCTTACTCAACAAATGCATCCTTACTCAACAAACGCATCCTTACTCAACAAATGCATCCTTACTCAACAAACGCATCCTTACTCAACAAACGCATCCTTACTCAACAAACGCATCCTTACTCAACAAAACGCATCCTTACTCAACAAAACGCATCCTTACTCAACAAAACGCATCCTTACTCAACAAAACGCATCCTTACTCAACAAAACGCATCCTTACTCAACAAACGCATCCTTACTCAACAAACGCATCCTTACTCAACAAACGCATCCTTACTCAACAAACGCATCCTTACTCAACAAACGCATCCTTACTCAACAAACGCATCCTTACTCCACAAACGCATCCTTACTCCACAAACGCGTATAGATGTGAATAGATGGTGAGATTTTATTTATTTAATCCAATTTGAATTCAGGCTATAACACAACAAAATGTGGACTTAGTACTTTCTGAAGACACTGTGCGTAAAGGTCAAGGAAAAAGAAGAGACAAGATGTATTTTGTGACACAATCATTGTAGAGCAGGCCTCAGCTGGTTCATTGGGTTAGAGGTAGAGTTCAGGGGTTAAATACTGTAGCTTTTTCAGCCCATTGAGCCTAATCAATAAGCCTTCATCAAGATCATCTGCTCTACTCTTCTCTCGCTCTTCCGGTCTCCTTCAAGTTCTCTCTTTCCCTCTCCTCTTATGTCTCCCTTTAACATACTTTTGCATCCCGCCAACTTTTTTCCATCCAAAGCCTAAATGTTTATTTCCACGAACCGATCTAGTCATGATTGCGGTAAAGTTCTGCCCGCGGCTTAGTATGAAATGTAGCCGTAATGCTGAGGCGGCATTGGCACGCACTACGCTCTTAAGCTTTTGATGGCTGCTAGGCAGCACCAGTTACTACTAGGCTGTCACTGTCATTGTGAGGCATGTCACTTCACCCATCTCTTCACATAGCCCTTAGCACTGTTTTCTTAACCACAACTGGATGGAATATTGAATAGAGTAGGCTAATGTATTTGAAGGCAAAGAATTGTTGCTTACTGAAACTCCCAAAGTCATCCTATTGTTATAATAGCCTAACTGCGTTTGGTCAACTATTTCAGCACCGTTTATCAGCACTAATCAGAAGAATTTGCCTGCATGTTATGTAGTTTAACAAGTGGATTATTTTACTCTTCACTCGCAATCGTTCAGTAGCCTAGGCCTACTCTTATGGAATCCATGTCATGCCGAATGTATTCACAAATATAAATCACCAATCCACAAATGTAAATCGCTATCCACAAACAAACACCTTTTGATCTGTATTTGTAAATCGATGTATTGCATTAATCTTTTTATAACTGCAGATATGCAGGTCATATGCAATATAATGCAATATATTGAATTACAAATACAAATCAAAATGTGTTTGTGGATAGTGAATTGCATTTGTGGATTGGGGATTGTAGTGAATACTCAGGGAGAAAAAGGTGTAGATTCACGCGCAGAGCGCGGCAGGTGTTTATTTCACCTTCGCAGAAGGCAGGAATCATGGTCGCAGGCAATGGTCATACACAGGTTGGGAAACAGGCAGGTAAATAAAAACTAGGACTGAAGGCTATAACTGGTTCTCACAAACAAGCTAGAAAAAGGCTGAGTAAAGTCAAAAAGAACAATACCTCACAAAGGCACAAACAGAATGAACTGAACTAAATAAGGAGCTGATGAGACCAGGTGAGTAACTAACGCAGGTGAAATCAATGAACAAAAATGAAAGACAGGGCTACGTTCAAGAACACAAAGAAACAGGGCTACGTTCAAGAACACAAGGTTTAGAAAATAAATACAGAACCTTACAGTGATTTACATTTGTGGATTGGGGATTTACCTTTGCGAATACATTTGGCATGATATGGATCCCATATACTCCTGACCAAAAGCCGGTGACATGTCTTAATCGATCAATGTGATTTTGTTTCAGTGAATCTCCGTCTGTATATTTGGTTTATTCACTGGCTGGGCAAATAAGTGGAGGTGGCAGCTCGTCTATTCGTTTCCTCATCTATCATATTGATCAGAAAACATTTAGCATGCAATAATGTAGCCTAATTCAAATGTAGGCTTATTATTTGGCTTAATTGCCTAAAGGCAACTCCAAAAGCCCGTGGAGGTTGTGAAATATGTACACACGACTTGCATTCTTTAAAGAATATAAATATGCTATTATTTTCTATAGTTATCCTGTTGAATATACTCTCAATGTAAGACCCTACACCTGTTCCATAACGAAGCGGAGTGAGGGTAGGAAAGAGATGAAACATGGATTTTCAAAAAGCATGGGCTTGGGCTCTGTTTTGAAATATCAGGTTTTTAGAAATGTTTGCACATTTATTAAACAAAAATACCTTATTTACATAAGTATTCAGACCCTTTTGCTATGAGACTTTAAATTGAGCTCAGGTGCATCCTGTTTCCATTGATCATCCTTGAGATGTTTCAACAACTTGATTGGAGTCCACCTGTGGTAAATTCAATTGATTGGACATGATTTGGAAAGGCACACACCTGTCTATATGAGGTCACACAGGTGACAGTGCATGTCAGAGCAAAAACCAAGCCATGAGGTTGAAGGAATTGTCCGTAGGGCTCTGAGACAGGATTGTCTCGAGGCACAGATCTGGGGAAGGGTAGCAAAACATTTTTTTTGACAGCATTGAAGGTCCCCAAGAACACCGTGGCCTCCATCATTCTTAAATGGAAGAAGTCTGGAAACACCAAGACTCTTCCTATCCTGAGCCGAAGGTCACTCTGACAGAGCTCCAGGGTTCCTCTGCGGAGATGGAAGAACCTTACAGAAGGACAACAATCTCTGCAGCACTCCACCAATCAGGCCTTTATGGTAGAGTAGCCAAACAGAAGCCACTGCCCAGTAGGGCAGGGACTGGGAGACTAGTCAGGATCGAGGGGGAATATGAGCAGAGCGAAGTACAGAGAGATCCTGGATGAAAACCTGCCCCAGAGCACTCAGGACCTCAGAGCCCGGGGTGAAGGTTCACCTTCCAACAGGACAACGACCCTAAGCACACAGCCAAGACAGAGTGGCTTCGGGAGAAAACTCTGAAGTTCCTTGTGGCCCAGCCAGAGCCCGGACTTGAACCCGATCTAACATCTTTGGAGAGACCTGAAAATAGCTGTGCAGCGACTCTCCCCATCCAACCTGACAGAGCTCGAGAGGATCTGCAGAGAAGACTGTGAGAAACTCCCCAAATACAGTTGTGCCAAGCTTGTAGCATCATACCCCAAAATACTTGAGGCTGTAATCGTGGCCAAAGGTGCTTCAACAAAGTACTGAATACTTATGTAAAGTTGATTTTTCAGTTTCACATTTTTTATAAATGTCCAAAAATGACAACCTGTTTTTGCTTTGTCATTGTGTGTGTGTGTGTGTGTGTGGAATTGTGGTTTCCTAAATTTTTACAAACTAATTACAAATGAAAAGCTGAAATATATACAGTGCCTTGCGAAAGTATTCGGCCCCCTTGAACTTTGCGACCTTCTTGTCACATTTCAGGCTTCAAACATAAAGATATAAAACTGTATTTTTTTGTGAAGAATCAACAACAAGTGGGACACAATCATGACGTGGAACGACATTTATTGGATATTTCAAACTTTTTTAACAAATCAAAAACTGAAAAATTGGGCGTGCAAAATTATTCAGCCCCCTTAAGTTAATACTTTGTAGCGCCACCTTTTGCTGCGATTACAGCTGTAAGTCGCTTGGGGTATGTCTCTATCAGTTTTGCACATCGAGAGACTGACATTTTTTCCCATTCCTCCTTGCAAAACAGCTCGAGCTCAGTGAGGTTGGATGGAGAGCATTTGTGAACAGCAGTTTTCAGTTCTTTCCACAGATTCTCGATTGGATTCAGGTCTGGACTTTGACTTGGCCATTCTAACACCTGGATATGTTTATTTTTTAACCATTCCATTGTAGATTTTGCTTTATGTTTTGGATCGTTGTCTTGTTGGAAGATAAATCTCCGTCCCAGTCTCAGGTCTTTTGCAGACTCCATCAGGTTTTCTTCCAGAATGGTCCTGTATTTGGCTCCATCCATCTTCCCATCAATTTTAACCATCTTCCCTGTCCCTGCTGAAGAAAAGCAGGCCCAAACCATGATGCTGCCACCACCATGTTTGACAGTGGGGATGGTGTGTTCAGGGTGTTGCTTTTACGCCAAACATAACGTTTTGCATTGTTGCCAAAAAGTTCTATTTTGGTTTCATCTGACCAGAGCATCTTCTTCCACATGTTTGGTGTGTCTCCCAGGTGGCTTGTGGCAAACTTTAAACAACACTTTTTATGGATATCTTTAAGAAATGGCTTTCTTCTTGCCACTCTTCCATAAAGGCCAGATTTGTGCAATATACGACTGATTGTTGTCCTATGGACAGAGTCTCCCACCTCAGCTGTAGATCTCTGCAGTTCATCCAGAGTGATCATGGGCCTCTTGGCTGCATCTCTGATCAGTCTTCTCCTTGTATGAGCTGAAAGTTTAGAGGGACGGCCAGGTCTTGGTAGATTTGCAGTGGTCTGATACTCCTTCCATTTCAATATTATCGCTTGCACAGTGCTCCTTGGGATGTTTAAAGCTTGGGAAATCTGTTTGTATCCAAATCCGGCTTTAAACTTCTTCACAACAGTATCTCGGACCTGCCTGGTGTGTTCCTTGTTCTTCATGATGCTCTCTGCGCTTTTAACGGACCTCTGAGACTATCACAGTGCAGGTGCATTTATACGGAGACTTGATTACACACAGGTGGATTGTATTTATCATCATTAGTCATTTAGGTCAACATTGGATCATTCAGAGATCCTCACTGAACTTCTGGAGAGAGTTTGCTGCACTGAAAGTAAAGGGGCTGAATCATTTTGCACGCCCAATTTTTCAGTTTTTGATTTGTTAAAAAAGTTTGAAATATCCAATAAATGTCGTTCCCCTTCATGATTGTGTCCCACTTGTTGTGGATTCTTCACAAAAAAATACAGTTTTATATCTTTATGTTTGAAGCCTGAAATGTGGCAAAAGTTCGCAAAGTTCAAGGGGGCCGAATACTTTCGCAAAGCACTGTATATAGAGTGAATAAGTATTCAACCTCTTTGTTATGGACTCACTCTGCAGCAAGTGTTTAACATGATTTTTAAATTACTACCTCATCTCTGTACCCCACACATACAATTATCTGTATGGTTCCTCAGTCGAGCAGTGAATTTCAAACACAGATTCAACCACCAGGGAGGTTTTCCAATGCTTCACTAAGAAGGGCACCTATTGGTAGAGATGGAAAGAAATAGCAGACATTCAATATCTCTTTGAGAATGGTGAAGTTATTAATTACACTATGGATTGTGTATCAATACACCCAGTCACTACAAAGATACAGGCATCATTCGAAGAGGAAGGAAGCCGCTCAGGGATTTCAACATGAGACCAAGAGTGACTTTGAAAGAGTCACATAGTTTAATGGTTTAATCAACAACGTTGTAGTTGTTCCACAATACTAACCTAATTGACAGAGTAAAAAGAAGGAAGCCTGTACAGAATAAAATATTCCAAAACATGCATCCTGTTTGCAACAAGGCACTAAAGTAATTTCCCTGAATACAAAGTGTTATGTTTGGGGCAAATCCAATACAACACATTACTGAGTACCACTCTCCATATTTTCAAGCATAGTGGTGGCTGCATCATGTTATAGGTATGCTTGTAATCGTTAAGGACTGGGGGGTTTTTCAGGATAAAAAGAAACGTAATGGAGCTAAGCACAGGCAAAATCCTAGAGGAAAACCTACTTCAGTCTGCTTTCCCCCAGACACAGGGAGAGGAATAACCTGAAACACAAGGCCAAATCTACATTGGAGTTGATACCAAGATGCCCTTGGCCGAGTTACAGTTTTAACTTAAATCTACTTGAAAATATATATGACACAACCTGAAAATGGTTGTGTAGCAATGATCAACAACCAAGTTGACAGCGCTTGAATTATTTTAAAAAGAATAATGGGCAAATGTTGCACAATCCAGGTGTGGAAAGCTCATAGAGACTCACAGCTGTAATTGCTGCCAAAGGTGGTTCTACAAAGTATTGAGATATTTCTGTATTTAATTTTCAATACATTTGCAATAATGTATAAAAATATGTTTTCACTTTGTTATTATGTGGTATTGTGTGTAGATGGGTGAGAGATTTTTTTTTTAAAAATGAATTTAACCCATTTTGGATTCAGGCTGTAACGCAACAAAATGTGGAATAAGTCCAGGGGTATGAACACTTTCTGAAGGCACCCTATGTGGTCTATAAAGTCCATAAAGTCTCTGTAAAGTGTAATACTCTCCACATATGTCTCCCTCCACCTCTAACATGCTCTCTCCTTTTATGTCTCCATCTCCTCTTCTCTGTAGTAACTCTGTGTTCCTGTTCTTTTATGTCTCCTTCTCTAGGGGTGGTAGGTGAGAGTGCGGGGCCCATCCCAGAGACCAACATGGGGAACCGGATGCTGCAGAGTATGGGCTGGAGCCCTGGCATGGGCTTGGGTCCGGAGGGCAGGGGCATCACTGAGCCTGTTCGGGCCACACAGAGACCCAAGGGAGCGGGCCTGGGTTTTAACTGAGCCCCATGCTTTAGGCCCCAAACTGAACAGGCCAGGCCAGCAGGCCTCGATGGAGATGGACCCTACTGAGAGCAGGGAGGACGGTGGTCAACACTTCCTGGGAAAGAAGGACTGATAGAGCATCAGAGCTGGAAGAAGGAACAAATGCAAATGTTTTACTTAAAGGAGGACGAACATCCTATGATAGGGAAAGTCACAACCCTGGTTAGAGAGGAAGTGCATGGAGCGTTAGGGTTCCCATCAGGACTCCTGAGTGGCGCAGCGGTCTAAGGCACTGCGTCACTACAGTCCCTGGTTCGAATCCAGGCTGTATCACATCCGGCCGTGATTGGGAGTCCCATAGGGCGGCGCACAATTGACCCAGCGTCATCCGGGTTTGACCGGGGTAGGCCGTCCTTGTAATTAAGAATTTGTTCTTAACCTACTTGCCTATTTAAATTAAGGTTAAATAAAATAAAAATATATTTTTTAAACTCAGATTTGTACTTGATGTCCAACATACCAGGGAAAAGAGAAGGAATGAAGAGAAGACAACCAGGCATTGTAGTTGGGTTTGATTGTGTGCAACTAGCCAGGCTATATAGTTGGACTGTGTACTACACACTAAAAGGCTCAGTTTCACAAGAATACAATTTCTCTTCAATCAATGTTCCATTTTCTGTAAGTATGGCAGAGCCAAATGGTTGTGTGATGTTGCACAGGATGACAAAAAATATATTTCAGGTTAAAATAATTGTAAGCATCAAAATCACTCATGGATGTTCATGTGGTTGAAGTTATAGTTTCTTTTAAATATTTGTTGCAATGCCACATTACATTGGCATTATTCCAAGGTAACTATAGTGGTATAACCTATGTAGCTAGTACTTACTCTGGTTAGTACAAAAAGGTGATGGCTGAAGTGGTAGCTAAGTAGTGCATGGTAATTAAATGTATACTACTTGTAGTTGCATTACATTAGTGTTATACCAGAGTAACTGGCAAATGTAAAAACAAAAAAAAATAGGGTAAATGTAATATATATTACATTTAAACTATCATATGCTTTCTTTGGAATATTGGTCAGTTATGTTGGAATGTGTAGATGGTATGCCTGAGGGAAGAGAGTGGTAAATGATTCAGGAAATTAATCATGGTATGGTCAATCCCTGAAGATTCCAGAATAGTGTCTATTTTATTAAAAAGAAGCCAAACAAAAGTCAAAAGTAATCAGGCTGTACTTGCTTTGTATGCATCACATGGAAATGCCTCCTTTCCAATAATGATTTACAGTGGTCGTGTCCAAAATCTGGCTTGCCCAATACTTAGTTAAATTGCATACTGTGTACTAATCGTACTACATCTGGTATTCCAAGTCGGGGTCGTGACCCCAATGCAATGGAGTCGCCAGATTTTCTTTGGGTTGAAGGGGCACAAGAAATGACTGTATGGGACAATGTATAACGTTTTTGAGTAAATGTATTTATTGGTTCCTATTCATTTTGATGAGAAAGCTGGAAATGTAATGAGTTGAAGGTTGTTTGTTGATGTAAAAAATCGAAATGTACAGATTTTAAGGTTGTTTCATTAGATTTTGGGGTGGGAGGAGGTTTGCCAGAAATTCTGGAGAAAATAATGGTATCCCCGCTGAGAAAGTTTGAATACTACAATACCACTTTACTACATAGTATTTAGAACGTACTGTTTATTAAAATCAAATGCAGTAAGCAACATATCAGCTGTACTCGTCTCATCCTACTGAGAATGTGTCATCTAATACGCAATTACGTTGATTCCCGCCGTTTGGTCATTTTAGTACAGCGCGTCCTCAGCTGATTATCAGCTGTTGTCTAGCAAGACGATTCTCTTCCTCATGTGCAGCAAATTCTACTAGATGAAAAGACTAAATGAGTATGACATCATGGCATTTAAAGCATACTAAGGAAATACAAAGTCACACACTATAAAACCTTTTAAAAATTTGCATACCCAAAATGCCTACTATTTTGAACTATTACAGGTATTCGGACACAGGCAATGACGTTTTATGAAGCGAAGGGCATTACTTTACAGTCCTGTAGTTATTTTAGTCTGCCATTTACCTGGTAAATACCAACTGAAATAGGATGGCAAAATAAAGTGTTGGCAATGTAATGTGTGGAATAATCCCCTTGTATTATGAGCAGATGTGAGATCAATTTCTCTTACCACGGTCTGGTCTTTAACAATTATTAGCAGAACTGTGCAAAACTGTTTTACATGTCAGTTAAATCAGGAAGGAACAAAGTAAATGTGGTGATACTCTGAAACAATAAACACTGTTTAGAAGTAATATTCATGTTTGTTATTGTTTATATGGTTTACACAAACCTCAAGCAAAAAAAGAAAAAGTCCCTCAGAAAACATCAAAATACCAGTTTTCCAAAAACAGCTTCATAAATTGCATATCTTTATTGACATCTACACTTGCATCAAACACATGCTGACACAGAACCTCACTGAAACGTGATGCCATTGCCTCTCTCTTTCCCTCCCTCTCTCCCCCTCTCTGCAAGGCTGCTATAGCAATTCCCGTGTCTATGGGAATGCAGGAGAGCTGTGTCCTCTACTTCCTCTCTATCCTCTCCCCCTATCACACACACTCAGGACTCCCCTGTGAGTGGGGTAAGTGAACTCTGTGCTGCCTGGTCCGGAGTAGAGGAGAGAAAGGTCTGTGCTGCTGCTGCATCGCTGAGCCACAGAGAGGAGAGGAAGGAAGAGAGCTGGGTAGAGCTGAGGCATTTGTCCTTGAGACTGACTGACTGCAGCTGGCTGCAGTACTCTGGAGGAACCAGTGAGTAAGTACTGAGCAGGTGCAGGGGCTGGATGGGTTTTTAGGACATGGACGGGTTGTTGTGGGATATTTAGACTGGGGGCATTTAGAGGGTATTTGGATGTGTATCTACAGTGGGGTATTTTGACCAAGGCAGTTGGCTAGAGGGCATTTGGGCTCGATTTAAATGTGTGTGTGTGTGTTACCTTTGTCCAGGTGGTAGATATCTGTCCTGTACTCCGGTATACCCACCGTACTGTTTTTTTTCATCAGCTTTCTGCTCTCCTCTCTCAAAACAGTGTGTCGCTACACATTTTGTTTTGAGAATAGCTATTAGAACATTCCTCAATCTTCCGCCTGCATTCTGAGGTCATGTTTGTCAGTGATATAATTTTTTCACTACATTTGTATTATTTTTCCCATCTCGCAAAGTAAACATTTCTTTACAGAGCTTTACTCCCTCCCTCCCTCCCTCTCTAACCCCCCCCCCCCCCCCCCCCCCCTCTCTAGTGTTGACAGATCGATAGTTATACATCTATAATTGGAAGCCATCAGTTATGGCGGTCCTCCAAAGCCAGTCATTATCGTGTGTAATCTTGCAGAAAATTACATTTGGATTGGTGTTCCTGGCGTAGCTGAGACTCACTGGTCTGTGTTAGCCTGGCTAACTGGCTTCTGCTCAATCTATCCACCTTTATATGAGAGTTAGAGAGAGAGGGGTAGAGGGAGGGGGAGAGGAGGGAGGGGGAGAGGGAGAGGGGGGAGAGGGAGGGGGAGGTAGAGGGCGGAGGGGAGGTAGGTAGAGGGCGGAGGGGAGGGAGGGTGAGTGAGGGGGGGAGGTAGAGGGAGGAGGGGAGTGAGGGGGAGAGGTAGCGGGAGGAGGGGAGGGAGGGAGAGGTAGAGGTCATAGAGATGGAGAGGGACAGGTATGTGAGAGGGAGGAGACGGAGGAGGGACAGGAGAGGAGATAAAAGAGACAGATGGAGAGTTATTGGAGAGTGAGGAGGCAGAGGGAGAACATGGGATAGAGAGAAAGAGAATGAGGGAAAGAAAGTGGAAAAAGGAGAGTGGGTAGCAGCTAGAGAGAGCGGAGGAACAGAAGCGAGGTGGGAGGAAGTATTAGGAAATTGGCTCCTATACACCAGGATTACACCAGCCAGACAGTTAGCTTTATCACCTGTGGAGAGAGACCTTAACTGTGGGGTGATAGGTCAGGTAATCTGACCTTTAGT
Organism: Oncorhynchus mykiss; assembly: GCF_013265735.2. Taxonomy (NCBI): domain Eukaryota; kingdom Metazoa; phylum Chordata; class Actinopteri; order Salmoniformes; family Salmonidae; genus Oncorhynchus; species Oncorhynchus mykiss. The sequence continues at coordinate 21,703,334 of NC_048568.1, forward strand.
GTGTGTGTGCACGTGCAGTGGTGTAGTGGAGGGTAAACGCAAGTAAACGCAAGTAAACAGAGTTTACCCACTTTTGGCTCAACAGTTTACCCAACTTTTCTGTGTACCACTACATCACTGTGTGTGTGTCAAAATCAAATTCAATTTTATTTGTCACACACACATGGTTAGCAGATGTTAATGTGAGTGTAGCGAAATGCTTGTGCTTCTAGTTCCGACAATGCAGTAATAACCAACGAGTAATCTAACCTAACAATTTCACAACAACTGCCTTATACACACAAGTGTAAAGGGATGAAGAATATGTACAGAAAGATATATGAATGAGTGATGGTACAAAACGGCATAGGCAAGATGCAGTAGATGGTATCGAGTACAGTATATACATTTGAGATGAGTAATGTAGGGTATGTAAACATTATATTAAGTGGCATTGTTTAAAGTGGCTAGTGATACATGTTTTACATAAATGTTTCCAATATTAAAGTGGCTGGAGTTGAGTCAGTATGTTGGCAGCAGCCACTCAATGTTAGTGGTGGCTGTTTAACAGTCTGATGGTTTTGAGATAGATCTGTTTTTCAGTCTCTCAGTCCCTGCTTTGATGCACCTGTACTGACCTCGCCTTCTGGATGATAGCGGGGTGAACAGGCAGTGGCTCGGGTGGTTGTTATCCTTGATGATCTTTTTGGCCTTCCTGTGACTTCGGGTGGTGTAGGTGTCCTGGAGGGCAGGTAGTTTGCCCCCGGTGATGCGTTGTACAGACCTCACTACCCTCTGGAGAGCCTTATGGTTGTGGGTGGAGAAGTTGCCATACCAGGCGGTGATACAGCCCGACAGGATGCTCTCGATTGTGCATCTGTAAAAGTTTGTCAGTGCTTTTGGTGACAAGCCAAATTTCTTCAGCCTCCTGAGGTTGAAGAGGCGCTGCTGCGCCTTCTTCACCACACTGACTGTGTGGGTGGACCAATTCAGTTTGATGTGTACGCAGAGGAACTTAAAATCCACTACCCACTCCACTACTGTCCCGTCTATGTGGATAGGTGGGTGCTCCCTCTGCTGTATCCTGAAGTCCACGATCATCTCCTTTGTTTTCTTGACGTTATTTTCCAGACACCACACTCTGAGGGCCCTCAGCTCCTCCCTGTAGGCTGTCTCGTTGTTGTTGGTAATCAAGCCTACCACTGTAGTGTTGTCTGCAAACTTGTTGATTGAGTTGGAGGCGTGCATGGCCACGCAGTCGTGGGTGAACAGGGAGTACAGGAGAGGGCTCAGAACGCACCCTTCTGGGGCCCCAGTGTTGAGGATCAGCTGGGTGGAGATGTTGTTACCTACAACATCAGTTTGGAGGGTACTATGGTGTTAAATGCTGAGCTGTGGTCGATGAACAGCATTCTCACGTAGGTGACCCAGATGGGTTTGGGCAGTGTGGTTGCGATTGCGTCGTCTGTGGACCTATTGGGGCGGTAAGCAAATTGGAGTGGGTCTAGGGTGTCAGGTAGGGTGGAGGTGATATGGTCCTTGACTTGTCTCTCAAAGCACTTCATGATGACGGAAGTGAGTGCTACGGGGCGGTAGTCATTTAGCTCAGTTACCTTAGCTTTCTTGGGAACAGGAACAATGGTGGCCCTCTTGAAGCATGTGGGAACAGCAGACTGGGATAAGGATTGATTGAATATGTCCGTAAACACACCAGCCAGCTGGTCTGCGCATGCTCTTATGACGTGGCTGGGGATGCCATCTGGGCCTGCAGCCTTGCTAGGTTTAAAACGTTTAAATGTTTTACTCACGTCGGCTGCAGTGAAGGAGAGTCCGCAGGTTTTGGTAGAGGGCCGTGTCAGTGGCACTGTATTGTCCTCAAATCGAGCAAAGAAGTTGTTTAGTCTGTCTGGGAGCAAGACATCCTGGTCCGCGACGGGGCTGGTTTTCTTATTGTAATCCGTGATTGACTGTAGACCCTGCCACATACCTCTTGTGTCTGAGCCGTTGAATTGCGACTCTACTTTGTCTCTATACTGACGCTTAGCTTGTTTGATTGCCTTGCGGAAGGAATTGCTACACTGTTTGTATTCGGTCATGTTTCCAGTCACCTTGCCCTGGTTAAAAGCAGTGGTTCGCGCGAATGCTGCCATCAATCCATGGTTTCTGGTTTGGGAATGTTTTAATAGTTGCTGTGGGTACGACATTGCTGATGCACTTGCTAATAAACTCGCTCACCGAATCAGCGTATTCATCAATGTTGTTTTTTTACGCAATGCGGAACATATCCCAATCCACGTGATCGAAGCAATCTTGAAGCGTGGAATCAGATTGGTCGGACCAGCGTTGAACAGACCTGAGCGCGGGAACTTCCTGTTTTAGTCTCTGTCTATAGGCAGGGAGCAACAAAATGGAGTCGTGCTCAGCTTTTCCGAAAGGAGGGCGGGGGAGGGCCTTATATGCATCACGGAAGTTAGAATAACAATGATCCAGGGTTTTACCAGCCCTGGTAGCAAAATCGATATGCTGATAGAATTTAGGGAGTCTTGTTTTCAGATTGGCCTTGTTAAAATCCCCAGCTACAATGAATGCAGCCTCAGGATATGTGGTTTCCAGTTTACGTAGAGTCAAATAAAGTTTGTTCAGGGCCGTCGATGTGTCTGCTTGGGGGGAATATATGCGGATGTGATTATAATTGAAAATAATTATCTTGGTAGATAATGCGGTCGACATTTGATTGTGAGGAATTCTAAATCAGGTGAACAGAAGGACTTGAGTTCCTGTATGTTGTTATGATCACACCACGTCTCATTAATCATAAGGCATACCCCCCCGCCCCTCTTCTTACCAGAAAGATGCTTGTTTCTGTCGGCGCGATGTGTGAAAAAAAACAGCTGGCTGTATCGACTCCAATAGCGTGTCTCGAGTGAGCCATGTTTCCGTGAAGCAAAGAACGTTACAGTCTCTTATGCCTCTCTGGAATGCTACCCTTGCTCGGATTTCATCAACCTTGTTGTCAAGAGACTGGACATTGGCAAGTAGTATGCTCAGGAGCAGTGCGTGATGTGCCCGTCTCCGGAGCCTGACCAGAAGACAGCTTCGTCTGCCCCTTTTACGGCGTCATTGTTTTGGTTCGCCGGCTGGGATCCGATCCATTGTCCTGGGTGGTGGGCAAAACACAGGATCCGCTTCGGGAAAGTCGTATTCCTGGTCGTAATGATGTTGAGTTGACGTTCCTCTTATATGCAGTAGTTCCTCCCGACTGTATGTAATAAAACGTGTGTGTGTGTGTGTGTGTGTGTGTGTGTGTGTGTGTGTGTGTGTGTGTGTGTGTGTGTGTGTGTGTGTGTGTGTGTGTGTGTGTGTGTGTGTGTGAGAGAGTGTGAGAGTGTGAGAGTGTGAGAGTGTGAGAGTGTGAGAGTGAGCGAGTGTGAGAGTGAGTGAGTGAGTGAGTGAGTGAGTGAGTGAGTGAGTGAGTGAGTGAGTGAGTGAGTGAGTGAGTGAGTGAGTGAGTGAGTGAGTGAGTGAGTGAGTGAGTGAGTGAGTGAGTGAGTGAGTGAGTGAGAGAGAGAGAAAGAAAGAAAGGTTCCTGTTGTCACCAGGTTCCTGAATCAGAGACATCATGCTGAGACGGTCAGGTGCTGACTAAAAGTATTCCACCTGTGTAAACACTACCCTGGCAGCTTCACACCTGAGATGGGCCCTGTGATCGGCTTGGGACACAAGTGTGTATGCCAGAGAAGAGGATGAGAGAAGGAAGAAAAGCGAGATAAGGTGTGGGGAGCTATGGGAACCTTGGAAATCTTCTCCCTCTGTCTTTTTTTCTCTATTTCTCTGTTTATTATATTTGAGTAGAGAGGTGAACAGAACAAAACAGAGAGATACAAAGAAAAAGAGAGAAAGGGAAGAATCAGGAAGGAGAGAGACAGAAAGGAGTGAGAGAAAGGCAGACAAACACACTGACACACTTACCTGCCAAACACACTGACAGAGAGAAGGAGAGAGAGGGAGAGGTGAAAGCTTCAGATCAGTGATTACTCCAATGGAAAGAGTAACAAAGTTTTTAAGATGGCTTTACACTGAACAAAAATATAAACAACACAACATGCAACAATTTCAAAGATTTTACTGAGTTACTGTTCATATAAGGAAATCAGTCAATTAAGCCCAAGTCTATGGATTTCACATGACTAGGAATACATATATGCATCCTGTTGATCACAGATACCATTAAAAACCAGAAAACCAGTCAGTATCTGGTGTGACCCCATTTGCCTCATGCAGCGTGACACATTTCCTTCGCATAGAGTTGATCGGGCTGTTGATTGTGGCATGTGGAATATTGTCCCACTCCTCTTCAAATGCTGTGTGAAGTTGCTGGATATTGGTGGGAACTGGAACGTGCTGTTGTACACATCAATCCAGAGCATCCCAAACATGCTCAATCAGTGACATGTCTGGTGAGTAAGCAGGCCATGGAAGAACTGGGACCTTTTCAGCTTTCAGGAATTGAGTGGAGATCCTTGCAACATGGGGCCGTGCATTATCATGCTGAATCATGAAGTGATGGTGGTGGATGAATGGCACGACAATGGGCCTCAGTATCTCATCATGGTATCTATGTGCATTCAAACTTCCATCGATAAAATGCAATTGTGTTTGTTGTCCGTAGCTTATGCCTGGCCATTCCATAACCCCACTGCCACCATGGGACAAACTGCTCGCCCACACGACGCTATACCATTTGGCTGGTTCAGTTGAAACCGGGATTCATCCGTGAAGAGCACAACTTCTCCAGCATGCCAGTGGCCATTCGCCCACTGAATTTGGTTGCAACGCCGAATTCAGGTCAAGACCCTGGTGAGGACATCGAGCACGTAGATGAGCTTCCCTGAGACGGTTTCTGACAGTTAGGGCAGAAATTCTTCAGCTGTCCAGGTGGCTGGTCTCAGATGATCCCGCAGGTGAAGAAGCCGCATGTGGAGGTTCTGGGCTGATGTGGTTACACGTGGTCTGCGGTTGTGAGGCGGGTTGGACGTACTGCCAAATTCTCTAAAACGACGTTGGAGGCGGCTTATGGTAGAGAAATTAACATTACATTTTCTGGCAACAGCTCTGGTGGACATTCCTGCAGTCAGCATACCAATTGCATGCTCCCTCAAAACTTGAGACATCTGTGGCATAGTGTTGTGTGACAAAACTTCACATTTTAGAGGCCTTTTATTGTCCCCAGCACAAGGTGCACTTGTGTAATGATCATGCTGTTTAATCAGCTTCTAGATATGCCACACCTGTCAGGTGGATGGATTATCTTAGCAAAGGAGAAATGCTCACTAACAGAGATGTAAACAAATGTGTGCACAACATTTGAGAGAAATAAGCTTTTTGTGAGTATGGAACATTTCTGGGATCTTTTACTTTAGCTCATGAAACATTGGACCAACACTTTACATGTTGTGTTAATATTTTTGTTCAGTATATTTGGGGACAGCTGCAATGGGCTGGTTGTGTTCCAGGAGCCACCCAATAGTGTTTTTTCCTTCTGTATTCCAAACAAGACCATACATGGTCATGTGAGCAGTGGAAACCATTTAAAACCATTGAGTAGTTGGTTGACCCAGTACACTAAGTGAAGGATCTATGGTCAGGTTCTACTACAGTTTCCCACACAGGGAGGGATCAGCCACCGGCAACAAGGCTCTGATAGCTGATACATCCTGTTTCCTGATCAATATTCAATGTATGACTGGTCAATATTTTGAGCAATCTGCTCACCCAGACATTCATCTATCAATCTATCAGTCTATCTATCCAAAGACACATCCATATAGTTTCTCCCTCCAGCTCTTTTATCTTACTCTTTCTCCCTTCCTCCACACCTCTTCGTTCTCCCCCTTCATCTCAACATCTTTAAACAACTTGTGTCAGATGGTCTGTACAATATATGTGCAGTGAGAATAGTATTTGCCCACAATGTGTCTCTGTAATTGATGGATTGCACCGAGTTAGACAATAGCTGAGTTGATTATGCTCAGTGCGTCTCGCAGTGATGATGTCAGGAGAGACAGTAGGGGGTTGGGGACACCAGAGAGTGACGCTTTTGGTTTGAAACTCAGTCTGACAGCTGTCCCTATGGAGGGGGAGGGGTATGGGGTGCTTGGTTGCTGGGGTGGGGTCTGGGGTTTGCTTCCCCCACACTCACATTTGAGAAAAACAGAAGTAATCCATACCATGGTCAACACTGACTGTTTTGTGTTGTGTTACGGGTCTGTCCTTTTTGAAAAGATGTAGAATTTCAGTATCCAGTATCACTTGAGATTGTTCAAAGCTTTGGGAATGTAGGCTACATAGCATTGACCACTGAGTAGAGAGCTTATCGAGCATGAGAAAATTTGATCTTTATTTTAAATTAATCTTCCTTGAAAAAGCCAAGGTATTCAATATGCTTGACATGCATTTTCGTGAAGATCTATGAAAACTACATGAAACTTAGGGCATCAAATACTAAACAGTAGCCAGGTTTGTTTCAAATGTTTTTATTCAGAAATGAAATGAAAACACATGCATGGGTAACTTGATATCACTAAGTAAAATGGAACAGTCACGTATAGTTATGTAGGTAGGCTATTATCATTAGAGCAAGCGAACAAAGTCATTTCTTGTGATCTTAAACTTAAGTGGCTAGCTAGACGCCACTGTGGCCCTGCTCTTGTGTGTCTAACTATTGTTGTATTCCATCCCAAGACGACTGCTTTGTGCCAGGGAAAATGTCAATCTAGCTCAAACAATGACTCAACTGATAAAATAATTAATCTTAGCTCTCCCCTCCTTATTACAATTGCTTATGGCTTTGTACTTGAAGTAGCCAATGTCTACGACCGAACAAAACAGCACAATAACTTGGCTCAGGGTATAAAGAATTCATTGATAATAACAGCTACAGCTAAGCCGTTGGGGCGATAGCCAAGAAACACTTCTTCCAATGTAAACATTATTCTTCCTAAATGGTTTATTTAAGATAATTTCCCTGTGAAGATTATTTTCATGTGTTACATTTACGTTTGTGATTAGGTTGAGATTTGGTTATGATTGTATAGGATAGCAGCACTGAATACAAATGCAGAGCCTTTGCCTTTCTGTTATTTTACGATAGCTGTTTATCTCTCCTGCGGAAGACTGGGCCCTTTAATGGTTATAGTGGTGGCCCGGTGTGGCCTGTTTCGTGTGTGTGTGTGTGTGCCTGTGCATATGTACTGTATATTGTTTGCGTATGTGTGTGCGTGCGTATATACAGTATGTGCAAATATATGTGTGTGTGTGAGTGAGGTGTTTTCGGCCTCATACGATATGTGTGAGTGAGTGAGGTGTTTTATTCCTCATACTGTATGTGTGTGTGAGAGGTGTTTTATTCCTCATACTGTATGTGTGTGTGAGTGAGGTGTTTTATTCCTCATACTGTATGTGTGTGTTTAGAGGTGTTTTATTCCTCATACTGTATGTGTGTGTGAGTGAGGTGTTTTATTCCTCATACGATATGTATGTGTGAGAGGTGTTTTATTCCTCATACGATATGTGTGTGTGAGAGGTGTTTTATTCCTCATACTGTATGTGTGTGTGAGGTGTTTAATGTTATGCGCGTGCGGCACATTACCCGTGTGATAAGAACCACTCCATGGAGTCTTGTGTCTAGGGCTTATCAAACAGCAGATTAGCAAAGCGATTTTGTCCATGCTACAGTTTGGTTTGGCAGGGGTCGCTTCAAAACATGATACTGTGTGTTGTGCGTATGAAAGACAGTGTCAGAGGGGGTGAGGGTTTGCTTCAGGACACTGAACACGACTCAGACTACTTAGATTTGAATCTGAAGTGTCCATTTCCACCGCTTTGATAGCAAAACCACAGACAGACAGACATACATATTGTGTTGTTCACCCCTGCATCACCTTCCTTTGTATTAGAAGACCAGCTAATGTAATTGGAAAATATAATTGGATACAGTTTTTCTAATCTAGACGTCAAAAAAGTAAGGAGTATGTGGACCTCCCCAACAGTTTTTGTATTTTTTATTATTGAATATTAAAACATACAATCTACGTGCGGTGAAGCCACTCAACATTTACATTACATTCAGTCATCTAACAGACTCCCATCTTGAGCGACCCACAGACGCAACCAGGATCAACGCCCTGCCCAAGGACACATCGACAGATCTCCCACCAAGTCAAAACGGGGACCCGAACTAGCAACCTATCGTCCACCGGCCCAAGCTACCAACTGCCAGGCTACCAACCGTCCAAGATCCCCCCCACAGTTCCCTGAGAGCTGCCGAGACCATTTACATTGGTATTTGAATTTGTATTTATTATGGATCCCCATATTCTTCCTGGGGTCCAGCAAAATTAAGACACTTATATACAGTTTAAAATATTACATGACATTACATTTCATAACACTTTACCCAATACATTTAGTGTGTTCCCTCAGGCCTCTACTCCAATATCACATATTTACAATACAACATCCATGTGTACGTGTGTGTAGACTGCGTGTCTTATTATGGTGCTTGCATCAGTTACCTGATGTGGAATAGAGTTCCATGTAGCCATGGCTCTATGTAGTACTGTGTGTCTCCCATAGTCAGTTCTTGACTTGGGGATTGTGAAGAGACCTCTTGTGGCATGTCTTGTGGGGTATACATGGGTGTCCGAGCTGTGTGCTAGTAGTTTAAACAGACACCTCGGTGCATTCAGCATGTCAACACTTCTTACAAAAACAAGTAGTGATGAAGTCAATCTCTCCTCCACTTTGAGCCATGAGAGACTTATAAGCATATTATTAATGTTAGCTCTCCGTGAACAAGGGCCTTATTAAGGGCCAGTCGTGCTGCCCTGTTCTGAGCCAATTGTAATTTTCTGAGGTCCCTCTTTGTGGTAAGTGACCACACGGCTGTCCAGGAGCGACAAAACTAGAGCATGTAGGACCTGCCTTGTTGATAGTATTGTTAAAAAGGCATAGCATCACTTTATTGTGGACAGACTTCTCCCCTGCTTAGCTACTGTTTTTTTTTGGCTAGCTAACCAGCTATCAGTCAACTAACCACTGCTAGCGTTCATCAGCTAACCTTTAGCTCGGAAAGCTTTCGCCAGTTCATACAACGCGTTTCAAACCAAAGCATACCGGACCTATTTTTCTCTCCATATCCCCGAATTCCTACCACAAACTCTGAACCTTTTCATCTGGATCATCACAGCTAGCTAACCGCAACCAGGGTTGACTACTCCTGGCTAACGTTTCCGTCCCGGAGCTAGCACCAACTAGCCTGGGGCTAGCCCATGCTAGAACCATCTCCCGGCTCACTCCTGGGCTACAATATCCGGACCCCTTCTACTGCCGGTACGGGGCACGGAACCCCGCCGATCCTCTAAGACTGGAATACCGACATAATCTGCCCGAGGTTTCCAACAGGCCCCTCAGGCGCGACACCTGCTGAAGGCCCATTCTGCTAATCTGCTAGGCCTGCTAGCTACCTAGAGCTACTTGGAACCCTACTAACTACATGACTGGTCTATCGACGTCACCGCACGAAGAGGCAAAAACAGACATACCCCCATCGTGACGTCCCAGAGTTCTGTATTACTATTCAAGTCTGTGCCCAAACAATTCGAGCTTCTACGATCACTGCCTCATTGCCTGCATCCGTAATGGGTCTGCGACCAAACGACCACCCCTCATCACTGTCAAACGCTCCCTAAAACACTTCTGCGAGCAGGCCTTTCTAATTGACCTGGCCGGGGTATCATGGAATTAAAAGTACCCTCCTCACCAGATTAAATAAGCATGCCCCATTCAAAAAATTTAGAACTAGGAATAGATATAGTCTTTGGTTCATGCCAGACCTGTCTGCCCTTGACCAGCACAAGAAAATCCTGTGGCGTTCTGCATTAGCATCGAATAGCCCCCCAGGGAAGTTAGGAACAAATATACACAGGCAGTTAGGAAAGCTAAGGCTAGCTTTTTAAACAGAAATTTGCATCCTGTAGTACTAACTCAAAAAAATTCTGGGACACTGTAAAGTCCATGGAGAATAAGAGCACCTCCTCCCAGCTATCTACTGCTCTGAGGCTAGGAAACACTGTCACCACCGATAAATCCACTATAATTGAGAATTTCAATAAGCATTTCTCTACGGCTAGCCATGCTTTCTACCTTGCTACCCCTACCCCGGTCAACTGCACGGCACCCTCCACAGCAACCCGCCAAAGCCCCCGCCATTTGTCCTGTAACCAAATCCAGATAGCTGATGTTCTGAAAGAGCTGCAAAATCTGGACCCTTACAAATCAGCCGGGCTAGACAATCTGGACCCTCTCTTACTAAAATCATCTGCCGAAATTGTTGCGACCCCTATTACTAGCCTGTTCAACCTCTCTTCATATCGTCTGAGATTCCCAAAGATTGGAAAGCTGCCGCCGTCAACCCCCTCTTCAAAGGGGGTGACACTCTAGACCCAAACTGCTACAGACCTCGAAAGCCAAGTTAACGATCAGATTACCGACCATTTTGAATCCCACCGTACCTTCTCCGCTATGCAATCTGGTTTCAGAGTTGGTCATGGGTGCACCTCAGCCACGCTCAAGGTCTTAAACGGCATCATAACCGCCATCGATAAGAGACATTACTGTGCAGCCATATTCATCGACCTGGCCAAGGCTTTCGACTCTGTCAATCACCACTTTTGTATTGGTAGACTCGACAGCCTTGATTTCTCAAATGATTGCCTCGCCTAGTTTACCAACTACTTCTCTGATAGAGTTCAGTGTGTCAAATCAGAGGTTCTGTTGTCCGGACCTCTGGCTGTCTCTATGGGGGTGCCACAGGGTTCAATCCTCGGGCCGACTCTCTTCTCTGTATACATCAATGATGTTGCTCTTGCTGCTGGTGATTCTCTGGTACACCTCTACGCAGACGACACCATTCTGTATACTTCTGGCCCCTCTTTGGAAACTGTGTTAACTAACCTCCAGACGAGCTTGAATGCCACACAACTCTCCTTCCGTGGCCTCCAACTGCTCTTAAACGCAGGGGAAACTAAATGCATGCTGTTCAACCAATCACTGCCCGCAACTGCTCGCCCGTCCAGCATCACTACTCTGGACCACTCTGACTTAGAATACGTGGACAACTACAAATATCTAGGTGTCTGGTTAGACCGTAAACTTTCCTTCCAGGCTCACATTAAGCATCTCCAATCCAAAATTAAATCTAGAATTGGCTTCCTATATCGCAACAAAGCATCCTTCATTCATGCTGCCAAACATACCCTCGTAAAACTGACCATCCTATCGATCCTCGACTTCGGTGATGTCATCTATAAAATAGCCTCCAACACTCTACTCAACAAACTGGATGCAGTCTATCACAGTGCCATCCGTTTTGTCACCAAAGCCCCAAACACTACCCACTATTGCGACCTGTACGCTCTCGTTGGTTGGCCCTCGCTTCATACTTGTCGCCAAACCCACTGGCTACAGGTTATCTACAAGTCTCTGCTAGGTAAAGCCCCGCCTTATCTCAGCTCACTGGTCACCATAGCAGCACCCACTCATAGCACGCGCTCCAGCAGGTATATCTCACTGGTCACCCCCAAAGCCAATTCCTCCTTTAGTCGTCTTTCCTTCCAGTTCTCTGCTACCATTGACTGGAACAAACTGCAAAAATCTCTGAAGCTGGAGACTCATATCTCCCTCACTAGCTTTAAGCACCAGCTGTCAGAGCAGCTCACAGATCACTGCACCTGTACATTGCCCATCTATCTACCTACCTCATCCCCATACAGTATTTATTTATTTATCTTGCTCCTCTGCACCCCAGTATCTCTACTTGCACATTCATCTTCTGCACATCTACCATTCCAGTGTTTAATTGCTATATTGTAATTGTTTCGCCACCATGGCCTATTTATTGCCTTACCTCATTTGCACTCACTGTATATATGCTTTTTGTTTTCTTTTGTTCTGCTGTATTATTGACTATGTTTTGTTTATTCCATGTGTAACTGCGTTGTTGTATTTGTAGAATTGCTATGCTTTATCTTGGCCAGGTCGCAGTTGCAAATGAGAACTTCTCAACTAGCCTACCTGGTTAAATTAAGGTGAAATATATATATTTTTAAATGAAATATTGTTGCATCAACATGTTTTGACCATGACAGTTTGCAATCCAAGGTTACTCCAAGCAGTTTAGTCACCTAAACGTGCTCAATTTCCACATGATTTATCATAAGATTCAGATGAGATTTAGGGTTTAGTGAATGATTTGTCCCAAATACAATGCTCTTAGTTTTTGAAATATTTAGGACTAATTGATTCCTTGCCACCCATTCTGAAACTAACTGCAGCTCTTTGTAAAGTTTTGCAGTGATTTCACTCGCTGTAGTAGCTGTTGTGTGTAGTGTTGAGTCATCCGCATACATAGCCACACTGACTTTTTAGCCAGTGGCATGTCATTAGTAAAGATTGAAAAAAGTAAGGGGCCTAGACAGCTGCCCTGGGGAATTCCCGATTCTACCGGGTTTATGTTGCAGAGGCGTCCATTAACCTCTCTGGTACAAGTGGGACGCTAGTGTCAACAACAGCCAGTGAAATTGCAGGGCACCAAATTAAAAACAACAGAAATTCCATAATTAAAATTCCTCAAACATACAAGTATTTTACACCATTTTAAAGATAAACTTCTTGAAAATCCAGCCACAGTGTCCGATTTCAAATAGGCTTTACAGCGAAAGCACACCAAACGATTATGTTAGGTCAGCACCTAGTCACAGAAAACCATACAGCCATTTTCCAGCCAAGGAGAGGGCTCACAAAGTCAGAAATAGCAATTAAATGAATCACTAACCTTTGATGATCTTCAGCAGATGGCACTCACAGGACTTCATGTTACACAATAAATGTGTGTTTTGTTTGATAAAGTTAATCTTTATGTCCAAAAACCTCATTTGAAATTGGTGTTTTATGTTCAGAAATGCATTGTCTCAAACAAACATCAGGTGAAAGTGCAGAGAGCCACATCAAATAACAGAAATACTCATCATAAACATTGATAAAAGGTCCAAGTGTTAAACATACGAATACAGATAAACTTCTCCTTAATGCAAATGCTGTGTCAGATTTCAAAAAGGCTTTACAGCGAAAGCACACTTTGCGATTATGGTAGGTCAGCTCTTAGCCACAGAAACCCATACAGCCATTTTCCAACCAAGGAGAGTGTCACAAAAGTCATATATAGCATTAAAAGTAATCACTTACCTTTGATGATCTTCATCTGGTGGCACTCCCAGGTCTCCATGTTAGACAACAAATGTTTGTTTTGTTCGATAAAGTTCATCTTTATGTCCAAATACCTCAATTTTGTTGGTGCGTTTAGTTCAGAAAGGCATAATGCGCGCTCTCAAAACCAAGACGAAAAGTCAAAAAAGTACAATAAAAGTTAATAGAAACATGTCAAACGATGTGTAAAATCAATCCTCAGGTTATTTTTGTCATAAATATTAAATCATATTTTAACCAGACAAAAGCTTTGTCAATGGAAAAGGTAAACAAGAAATGCGTGCTCTCGATCACGTGCTTGGTTCATGGATGGAAATTTCCACTGTCCTCTCATTGAAAGCGGTGTATCTCCCTCATTTTTCAGAGCAGAATCCTGAAACAATGCCTAAATACTGGTCACATGTTGAGGAAGCCATAGAGATCGTGAACTGGGTCCTAAGTCTTTGTATGGTGGATAGGCTTTCAATGGAAAAACAGCCTTTCAAAATAATAGTGCTTCCTGGTTAGATTTTCCTCGGGTTTTTGCCGGTCATATCAGTTCTGTTATACTCGCAGACATTATTTTAACAGTTTTGGAAACTTTAGTGTGTTGTCTATCCAGATCTACTAATTATATGCATATCCTAGCTTATGGGCCTGAGTAGCAGGCAGTATCATTTGGGCACGCTTTTCATCCAAAATTCCGAATGCTGCCCCCTACCCTTGTGAAGTTAAAGAACACCCTCTGTGTTCTTTTAGACAGGTAACTCTTTATCCACAATATAGCAGGGGGTGTAAAACCATAATGCATACGTCTTTCCATCAGCAGACTATGATCGATAATGTCTAAAGCCGCATCGGTCTAACAAAACAGCTCCCAAAATCTTTTTATCATCAATTTCTCTGTCAGTCATCAGTGATTTGTGTAAGTGCTGTGCTTGTTGAATGTCCTCCCCTATAAGCGTGCTGAAAGTCTTTTGTCAATTTGTTTACAGTAAAATAGCATTGTATCAAACACAATTTGAGCCAGTAAAGGGGGCTTTACTATTCTTGGGTAGCGTAATTACTCTTGCTTCCCTCCAGGCCTGGGGGCATGTGTGTATGTATGTATGTGTGTGTCCGTGTGTGTGCACATGTGTGCGTTTTGAATGTGAGTTTGTATATATGCATGTGTACACTCATACAAGCACCTATCATCAGCCTCAGGCAAACAGGTATTGGATGAAACAACCTCCTCAGTGTTCCGTTACTCCCACATTGATCACCATGTATGATAAAATAAGAGGGAGCATCACTAGTGGGTAATGTTTTATTACTTTTTCTCTTTCTTTCCTTTCTTTCTTTCTCTCTCACCTTCTCTCTCTTTCTGTGTTTCTGGCTGTGTGTCTATCTGTGCGCATGTGTTTGTTTGTGTTTTTGTTTTTGTATACCTCTATTTACTCTTGCCTCTTGGCTTGCCTAATACATGAATCCAGTTGAGTGGCTTTGTAGAGTGAGTTCTTACCTCTGAGCTTGCCTGATACATGAATCCAGTTGAGTGGCTTTGTGGGGTGAGCCACCGACTGATCGCAGGCAGAATCTGTTAAGTGGATCACCATTCAGTGATCAGAGATTACTGTATGTAAGACTCAGCCTGTTGCTGCGGGCTGAGGATGGTGCTGAGTTCTAAAGTAAGAAAAGGAAGTTGCGTGCCTTGTAAAGACACTAGTGGAGTATTTTCGAAGTATGGTGTAAGCATGTAGGCATAGAAATGTGTTGATGATGGTCTTATATTTTATATCAAGTTAATGTGCTCCAATTCTAACACCCCCTTTTCAGCTTTTATGTATTGTTGCTCCTCTTTGAGAAACATTCCTCGGTCATAACTATACAGTTGAAAACAAGTGACTCTGAAATAAATGTGTTATCTGCTCGTGTGCCAGGAGTGGCAAGTTGCCCAGAGTCACACTGTGTGTGTGTGTGTGTGTGTGTGTGTGTGTGTGTGTGTGTGTGTGTGTGTGTGTGTGTGTGTGTGTGTGTGTGTGTGTGTGTGTGTGTGTGTCAGTCAGGGAGAGGTCAGAGCGTCACATTAGGGATATGTTACTGACAGATGATCAGATCCAGGTTTACTGCCAGGGTATCTTTGAGTTAGACAACTAGAGAGGCTTGCATCACTGAGTTACTAAACTTCCGTTAGTAAGGGCTTTAAATTAAGGAAGTCGTCGAGCTTGTGTATGCGTGTTTATGTAATAATAATTTAGGGGGGGGGGGAGTGCTGTGGCACCTGTTGTACAGTAGGACACAGACACTTAGTGACACACATGCATGCACACACACGCCACACAAAATAAACACACAACCTAGAGGTATGTATGTCCTTTAGGATCATGTATCATCAGAGTAGGACAAAAGCCTTCAGAACCCACTGCCCTCTTACCACACACACACACACACACACACACACACACACACACACACACACACACACACACACACACACACACACACACACACACACACACACACACACACACACACACACACACACACAGACACACACACACAGACTTGAAGTTTTTAACAATTCCTGACATTTAATCCAAGTAAAAATTCCCTGTTTTAGGTCAGTTAGGCTCACCACTTTATTTTAAGAATGTGAAATATCAGAATAATAGTAGAGATAATTATTTATTTCAGCTTTTATTTCTTTCATCACATTCCCAGTGGGTCAGAAGTTTACATACACCCAATTAGTATTTGGTAGCATGACCTTTAAATGGTTTAACTTGGGTCAAACGTTTCGGGTAGCCTTCCACAAGCTTCCCACAATAAGTTGGGTGAATTTTGGCCCATTTCTCCTAACAGAGCTGGTGTAACTGAGTCAGGTTTGTAGGCCTCCTTGCTCGCACACGCTTTTTCAGTTCTGCCCACAAATGTTCTATTGGATTGAGGTCAGGGCTTTGTGATGACCACTCCAATACCTTGACTTTGTTGTCCTTAAGCCATTTTGCCACAACTTTGGAAGTATGCTTGGAGTCATTGTCCATTTGGAAGACCCATTTGCGAGCAAGCTTATTGACTGATGTCTTGATGTTGCTTCAATATTTCCACATCATTTTCCTGCCTCAGGGTGCCATCTATTTTGTGAAGTGCACCAGTCCCTCAGCAAAGCACCCCCACAACATGATGCTGCCACCCCAATGCTTTACGGTTGGGATGGTGTTCTTCGGCTTGCAAGCGTCCCCGCTTTTCTTCCAAACATAACGATGGTCATAATGGCCAATCAGTTCTATCTTTGTTTCATCAGACCAGATTACATTTCTCCAAAAGTATGATCTTTGTCCCCATGTGCAGTTGCAAACTGTCTGGCTTTTTTTATGGTGGTTCCGGAGCAGTGGATTCTTCCTTGCTGAGCGGCCTTTCAGGTTGTCGATATAGGACTCGTTTTACTGTGGATATAGATAATTTTGTACACATTTCCTCCAGCATCTTCACAAGGTCCTTTGCTGTTGTTCTGGGATTGATTTGCACTTTTTGCACCTAAGTACGTTCATCTCTAGGAGACAGAACGTGTGTCCTTCCTGAGTTTACTCCGTGGTCCCATGGTGTTTATACTTGCGTACTATTGTTTGTACAGATGAACATGGTACCTTCAGGTGTTTGGAAATTTCTCCCAAGGATGAACCAGACTTGTGGAGGTCTACAATTATTTTCTGAGGTCTTGGTTGATTTCTTTTGATTTTCCCATGATGTCAAGCAAAGAGGCACTGAGTTTGAAGGTAGGCCTTTGAATACATCCACAGGTACACCGCCAATTGACTCAAATGATGTCAATTAGCCTGTAAGAAGCTTCTAAAGCCATAACATCATTTTCTGGAATTGTCCAAGCTGTTTAAAGGCACAGTCAACATAGGGTATGTAAACTTCTCACCCACTGGAATTGTGATACAGTGAATTCTAAGTGAAATAATGTGTCTGTAAACAATTGTTGGAAAAATTACTTGTGTCATGCACAAAGTAGGTCCTAACCGACTTGCCAATACTATAGTTTGTTAACAACCTATGTGTATGTAAACTTCCGACTTCAACTGTAAATACACCCACACTCGCACAGCAACTATATTCAAATGCAACAACTACTTTAAATTGTCAGCCTCCCTGGCTGCAATTTATTAGTGGAGAATGTTTTTATTGGGACAACGAGAGCTATTCTTACTAGAAAAGTCAGATTTCAATGAATATGCTCTGATTTAGAAAGGTGACTGATTTCACTGTCAACCTGTGCCCCTTGCCAGGGCTGTTTCTTGCGTTTTGGGAGCCCTTAGCAAGATGTGGTTGGTGGCCCCAGCATCACCCAACTCGCGGTCAAAATATTTTTGTGCCGTCCCTCTTTGGCGGAGGAAAGTAAAGAATGTGCAGCTTGTCCTTCAATTCTACACATTTTTCCAAATGTCCCGAATTGTGTTGGACAGTCCTGCATTTTGGCATTTTGTTCTGCAACCAAACAATCATGTCCTAGATTTTATCATCAAGTTCAAACTCCACTAATTTCGGGAAAAAAGGTTGATTTGTCCCATATTTCAGTCAGACATTCCAACCTGTCTCTTGCAGTCACGTTGTGCTTCTGAAAATATATACATCACAAGGATGTTGTATTGGTGATGTTAAACACTTCTCAAATCCTTGTTGTGATCTGATATTTTGATATTGCGGACTAAATTCCAGCTCAACTTGGAGAGGACAGTTTGGCGTAACTACTTCTAAAAAGCTGCTTCTGATGAAGAGCTACAAAAGTAAGTAAATAGTCATATTAGCCTGAAAATATATAAGGTGATTTTGTCACTTGTGAGGTGCTCCATCCTCATTAGTTGCTTATTCAACTTGCTGCAACTTCACTCAATCCTGTTTAATACTGGATTGTTTTACAACCAGAACATGTTTCCTTGGCCAAATATTCCCAGATTTTCATAAAACAGCCACACATGTGGTCTTTCGTGTATTTCAAGTACATAACTCAGTGCCTCTTTGCTTGACATCATGGGAAAATCAAAAGAAATCAGCCAAGGCCTCAGAAAATAATTGTAGACCTCCACAAGTCTGGGTGACTACATTTTGCATGACGCAGAAGAGTAGGCTATAGTTGATTCAATTAGCTTGTTTGGTGAAGTGGGAGCAGGGTGCTGCCAGAGGACAACGAGTCCGCCATTTTTCGCTCCCCACAATGGTGCTCTTTTAAAGTTAGATCAAAGCTGAATCTATTTTATTTTACCTTTATTTAACTAGGCAAGTCAGTTAAGAACAAATTCTTATTTTCAATGACGGCCTAGGAACAGTGTCGTTCTGCAGAACGACAGATTTGTACCTTGTCAACTCTGGGATTTGAATTTGCAACCTAGTCCAACACTCTAACCACTAGGCTACCCTGCCGCCCCAATGTCTTGGAAGATCACATGATTATTGGTATTCTACATAACTAGCTGAATAGTCCAAAAATAATTATCATGTGGCCAAAACTCAACAGCACGCTCCACTACCCAGAATTTGCTTGGATTTAAACAAAATACAGGAAGGCTAATAGTTTGAACACCATCTGCTCTAATTTGCTAACAAAAAAGTAATTGAAGAAATTCTAAATGCATATTCCCATGAAACTGATTGAGATCAAATGATTGGCATTTGATGCTGGCAACATTTTGAATGTCCAGCAAAATCATCCTGTTGTCCGGCATTTGGGTATTTTAAATGTGGTTACCCTACATGGGATGTAGATAAAATGTTGCAGTTTTAAAGCTAATTTCCTGCAATTTTACACATTTTGCCAGGACTTATGCCATATTGATATGATATCTGAGTGCGAGTGAATAACAAAATAGTTGGATAGACTAACTTACCTAGCAATCTATATAATGTTAGCTGACATGGGCTAATTAAGTTACTTTCAGTGACTGACATAACAAGAGGGAAACTGCTGATGCACTACCAAGGGGCACTGCCCCTTGCCCCACAACCACATTATTTATTGTTCATTCATCCTTCTCTTTCTTATACTATCACTCTCTCCCTCTACTTTTTTTCATCTCACTACTGCCACCTGTCCTGTCTCTATGTACCCACAGTTATTGGCCGGCTCTCATTGGAGTAGCCGGTGGCCAGTCAAATACTGGCATTGTGGTACAGAGGGAGGGGCATGTAAAATGGTTCCTAGATATTCATGAGCACCAGCTGTAGCTTTGAGTGCTCTATCATAGACTGAGCCACAACACTTAAGACCTCACTGGCTGGAGTCTCAACACTGCTGTTAGAGGGAAAGTCAGCAAGAGCATGAGAGAGACACACAGATAGAGACCGAGACACACAGAAACAAAGACAGACAGACAGAGAGTGACAGGGAGAGCTAGAGAGAGGGAGACACTGTTGCTCCAGTGAAAGTGTGTCAGAGAGTGAAACAGAGATTGAGAAAGACTGAGAAAGAAAAGGAGACAGACAAACTAAAGAAAGAGAGAGAAAGCTCAAAGGGATCTTTGCTAGTGAGCAGGTTTTCTCCTCAGAGTATGGTGGCAAAGAGCACATGGATTTAGTAGAGCTGTACCTCCCTGAGTGTTTCACCTATCACTCTGACACTGAGTAAGTACATGGACTGTTCTGATCCATATTCTGTATGTATATAAACTGTCTGTAGAGTGTAAAGAAAGTGTAATAGCACTATCTAGGCAATGGTAAGCATTGAACTATGTACATGTGCAGTGCACTACTATTTGCAGTCTTGTTCTCAAATTAAGATCTTAGTTTTGGAGTTTTTAATTTGCTATTTGGTGTGATGGTGTCACTATGTCAGTATAAGCAGCTCTGTGTAAAACAGAGGTAGTGGAAGCAAGTGTACCTCTTGGAGTTTTGCTGAAAAAGAAAGTGTCTGAATGAGAGGATGAGGACTTTGACGGATGAGACCCATACCTGCATTGTGTATGCAGAGCTGACGGATGAGACCCATACCTGCATTGTGTATGCAGAGCTAAGGGAGTAGGTCTGAAAGTGAGGGAGGGGAGGTAGAGAGAGTGATAATGTGAGGGAATGAAAGGTAGAGTTGGGAGAGTGCGAGAGATGAACAATACTTTAGAGAGAGGTGAGATTCTGTAGGTCACTGGTGTTATTAGCTCTTTGTTGGTGTTTTTAGCTATTTTTTGCACCACTGCAAAGCAAACCCTGTCTTGAACACAATGTCAAAATGTAGATTTTCTCCTAAAAATACATGAGATGGCCATTACCAATAACTAGTAATTCTGTATAGTTCTAGATTGGTCTGGAACTCACCTTTCTGGTCAAAATAGATATTAATTGCTGAGGTGTACTCACTTTTGAGGACACAAATTGAACAATATTGGCACCATTTCGTGTAACTGACAGCATACTTTTCAGCCAAGCGTCCTCTGAGTGATGCAGAGACACCATTCGAATGTTTGCAGTCTCATTACTTCAGCTGTGACCAAGAGAAAGTGGTCGTGTTTCAATTCTCCAAAATTGTTTCGTATTTTTTCATGAGAGCTTTAAATCCGGCTGAGAATATCACAGTGAGATGAATCCACTGCTGGATTCACTAGACTGTCCCATTTAATAGGCCATCTCCCAAGCTGGTCTGCGTCGCTCAGAAACAGAGGAAATCGATACTTTGTCTGGATAGGCCAGAAAATGTGATACGTCACTACCTATGCAAATGTAGGGTGTGAAACCTGACACAGAGTGGAAGCAGAAAAACAGACAGATGAGGCTTTCTGGCACAATAAAGCACTGGACCCTGCGACATTCATAGAATGCTCTGTACACCAAAATATCAGTCGGAACTGCTTCAGAACCTCTCAAAGTAAATAGGGGACTTAACATCTAAGAGATTTTAACCCTGTGATAATATTAGACAACAGCTCAGATAAGACCCTAACCAGAGGATAGCAGGAGATTAGACAGAGAGGGAGAGTGACTGACAGATGTAGAGGATGTGGAGACAGAGCATGTTTTTATGTTTTTGTGTTACTGTGTGTTGCTATTAGTGTAATTACAGTATTAATATACAGTTATAAGAAAAGTCTTACCATGTTTGGTAGCAAAATATGAAGAGCGATTATTTTCACCTGTTATTACATTAGCGTCAGATACTTTTTTTTAAATGAATTGCTTTGTCATGCCAATGAAGCTTTTTGAATCGAAATGGAATTGAATTTAACAGCATATGGAGAGGGATAGAGAAAGATGGGGTAGAGAAGGGAGACAGGAAGTGAGGGAAACAAAGATAGGGTGAGAGCAAGAGAGCAAAAGAGATAAAGAGAGACTTATCAAACTGGTTTGACCCAAGCCCATTGAGACACTTAAACTAAGACTCTTATCGGTGGTGCTGGTTTTTCAGCTCAGGACTGATACCTCCTCATCTGCTATTGGCCCATTAGGAATCACTGTGCACGAATCCCCTCTGACCCAAATCACTGACCAGGGGGTTATGGATAGGAGTTAGGGGGTAATTGAAGAAGTAATTTACATTTCAGTAATATGTGTCTCTTAGAGCCTCTTCACACTTACTACACGTTTTGTAAAAATACCATCGGCTACACATATTACTCCAATGTAAACTTGCGTACTTGCTACGTCTCAACCGCTACTGCCAGAGGTAGCGCATGGCACTCGCCCGACAGTTGACCCCCTTGAAGCAGGATAGTGTAAACAGCCAACGCTCTAGCAGTATAAATGGTAATAGCAGAGAAATATTTTTTGAAATAGCTGAAATGCATATGCAATATTTGAGACTTGTTTTATTTAGTTTTCAGCTGAAATTGCAGTAACAGCCTGTTACATTCTTACATTTTCACAGTAGCTGCCTGCTGCACCGAGTCATGCAAAATGATGGGAGCCCATTCCCACATGATACAACCCTGCAGACAGCGAGCTCAGCCCTGTTACTTTTTGTCCAATCACAGTTATTTTCACTTTGTTGTCTCACCACACAATGTTACATTTAAAAAAAAAACATATCCTATTTGTATGAGCTACATTTTACATGCATGTAAAATGTAGCTCATACAAATAGGATATGTTTTTAAAAAAAAAATTGTGATTGGACAAAAAGTAACAGGGCTGAGCTCGCTGTCTGCAGGGTTGTATCATTTGGATCTTTACATCTGTAATTAAAAAGTTACTCACGCAGTATGTCATCATTATTGTATTGATTGATTCATTAATTCCGGTCAATCATTTTGGATTAAGAAAGGCCTACATTATATCCCGTTTAAAAAAAAAATCAGAACACAATTAAATGGGCCTATTTTAGGCTATAAAAACAAGACGTTACATTTCCCCTGGCCAGGCTCAGATGCGATCCCATAGGCTGCTCTAGGCTACCTGCGGCTTGTGGTTGTTATCAGTAGGCTGTAGTTGATCAAACTGAAGTACAGACTAATTGGGCACGTTGACAAATCATGAGGCTTTTTATTTTATTGGTGGGTTTCCATCAACTGCTCGTTGTGGTGAATTCACTTATACCCACATTTTCAATCTCAATTTGCTTTTACCGTGATTTGCATGATATTGATAAAAATGAAGCCTGGTTTGTTGTCATGTTGTACGGTAGGCCTGCTGTACTTTTTTTTATCACATGAGAGGGTTAATCATTATTATTCAATAGTGTAATATGTTTTAAAAGAAAAGTTTATGTCATTGATGAATAGTTTGTTCTTACTCGCTAGTGGCTACTGTGATATTTACGGTCAATTTGAAGTGCAGACCAAGAATGTCAAGTTTCCAGCCACAACGAAAGGTAAGGCAGGGATGTAATGTGAATTGAAAAGTAAAATAGTCTTTCATCATCCCGCTCCTCAGACTCTCCATCATATCTCATAGTGGGAACAGGGCCCCAAAAAGGGTGCATAACTAGAGTAACTTACATCCACATGAACCTATACCTAACATTTTAGATACATTTTGTAATGTTTGTAAAAAAAAAAAAATCAGAGTGGACTATTAAACTAAAATGAAATAAACCCAGACAATCCATTTATTGAGACATTCCCTCTGTCCCTCTACCTCTATTTTTGCTTCGCTGAGTGCGTGCGTGCGTCTGGTTGGTCATTGGCAATATTGTGACTGCTCATTTGAGAGTGAGTGTTGCCTCCTCTCCTTTCTTTCTACACACCTCGGGTAATGGCCCAGCGATAGACCCCTTTCTCTCTCTCCCTCTCAGCTAATAACGTTTATCCCCCTCTCTCTCTCTGTCAATTAGAGTTGTTTTGGATATGGGCAGACAGAGAGTGTTACGCACGCACGCACACACGCACACACACACACACACACACACACACACACACACACACACACACACACACACACACACACACACACACACACACACACACACACACAGTTGTTTGATAATGTACCTCTGAGTCTGTGATTTACACCCAGCGTCTATGGGAACTGCACTGACAGGGCTTTGATTAGCTTTTATGAAGAGCTGTAGATTATAGCTCTGTCAGGTTAGATATCACACCACGTCTTACCATTCCACTCTAATGCTATTGCATTATGAGAGAAAAATCTACTGCCACTAAGTAATGGGAGAATGCCTCAATTCAGGTCTAGGTGGAGCTGACACAGCAATATCTACCTTTGTGATGGATAGCTGATGAGAGAACAGAATGGTCTCCTCACACTCCCTTGTCCTCTGCCAGCTTTACTGGACCACTTCGGAGTGAACAATATATCACTATCTATTTTAATATAAAACTGAAGTAGAATGAGGTTGAAGTTTGAATGACTCTCTCTCTCTCCCCCTCTCTCTCTCTCTGAGTCTCTATCCCCCTCTCTCTCTCTCTCTCTCTCGCGCTCTTTCAATCTCTCTCTCTCTCTGTATTTCGAGGGGCGATAGAGCGTGGTCATGGTTGACTCTGGTGGTGTTTAGGGCAGCCAGATAGTTTGCCTGTCAAATGAATGGTGGTCATGACCGTGTGGATTTACATGGCAGGAACAGAGCTTGGGTTCCTGCCATGAGCTGGGAGGGGGTATGGCGACACACGATGGCATGCAAGCACGTGTGTGTTTTTGTTCAAGTGTTTACGATGACACATGACCACATTTGAAAGCATGTCTGAGAATGAAGTGTGAATGAAGCGTGAAGTGTGTACAGTATGTGTAGGTGGTAGGAGCCTATGGTCACATGGGTCAGTGTGCCTGTGTGTGTGTGAGCATTATTTTAGAATACTGTCATATGCATTGTAGCCCACTGTAGGGGGATGAACATACCTCCATACAGTAGAATGTGAACACACACTGTTTGTACTAGCATAGAAAAACAACACATTCCCAATACCTCGAATACCTCTACAATGCTCAAGTAGACAGAGTTAAAAATCAAATCTATAGACTTTGTTTAGGTAACTGAACACAATTGGTAATATCTACTACAGCCAGGGGCGTAACTTCGGTTTTAGAAGTGGGGGGGACATAATAATAATAATATATATTTATTTTATCCTGTCGGATAAACCATATCCCCCCCATCCCCAGTGAAAGTTGTGCCCCTGACTTCGGCATACCTTCCCCAAGAGGTCTGGAAGAAAAAAACTATCTGGTCCAGGATCTTTGTTTGGATTTCCATATGTTAAGCAATCTCCTGTGTGTGTAATGGACCTCAGCTTTGCATATGTGGGAAATTGCAAACGGCTGGGTGGGTGAGCGTGGAGATGGCTAGATAGACAGAGAGAGATAAAGGGATCAGGAGAGAGGGATAGGGGTACGAGGCACAGAGGAATAGGGAGAGTGACAGGGAATGGAGAGAGGGGGAGACGTTTCCTACCCTTTTTCTGTTTGTCCCTGTGATAGATGGAGTAAGGGAAAGGATAAAGGAAGTTTAGTGAAAAGGGGTGCTGGAAGATGGTTGGTCAGTGTGTACGTGGTCAGGACAGGTATGAGGTTGTAAGGGAATGCATGGGTGGGTGTATTTGTGTAGGTCTACGTTGAGGTCAAGTGGTGTAACTGACTGATAGATCTAGACAGAAAGGGCATGTTAAATCCATCATGCAATGTTACCAGATGTTACCATAAATGTATCCTACTGTACCCCCCCCCCCAGACTCCTTGGCAGGATGTCAGTGAGGGGCTTGGACCCCCCCTGTCCCCCTTCCATAAAGCATGAGCCCTCCAGCCCCAGCTCCCAGGGGGACAGTCCAGCCCAACCCAGTCCCGGGGGATCCTCCTCGGACACCAACTCCAGCTATGGCCCCCTGGGCAAGGGCCACAACCGCACCAACGGCTTGGACTCACAAGGGCTCTATGGACACAAAGCGGGCATGGGGAACAACGGCACAGCCAACAGGCGGGTGTTTGTGTGTTTGTGTGTCTTTTTGTCTGTCTTTGTGTGTATGTACCCATTTGTGTATGTATGGGTTTATGTATCATATATGTGAGTGTAACCTCTCTCGCTCTCTCTCCAGGCGGTTGTGTGGTGAGGATGGCCAAGTGAAGTGTGAGTTCATGCTGGGTTCTGTGGCTAAGAGGCTGTGTCTGGTGTGTGGAGACGTGGGGTCTGGGTACCACTACGGAGTGGCCTCCTGTGAGGCCTGCAAGGCCTTCTTCAAGAGGACCATTCAGGGTAAGGCCAACTCACATAAGCATTGAGGTCAACTGAAGTGCCCACGTGTGTAAAAAAGTATATGGTCAAAGGGCAGAGGTGTATGGCTTTCTACAGATAAACCTGCAGTAGGACATGTGAGTTCCAACAGCCTGTTTTAGTATCAACAGCCGGATCAACTCTAAGGATGCAAGCTTACAGGTTCCCATGCCTTCTCCGCCTATACAGTAAAGGCCTTAGTGGTTGTGTTCAAATCAAATCCAAATCAAAGCGCCGAATACAACGGGTGTTTTCTTTACCATGAAATGCTTGCTTATGTGCCCTTCCCAATGATGCTATCATAAAAATAGTAACACGAGGGATAAAATACACAAGAATGGAGCTACATACAGGGAGTACCAGTACCAGGTCAATGTGCAGAGGTACAGGGTGAAGTGATGGCATCAGGATAGATAATAGTATGAGTAAAATAAAGAACAGAGTAGCAGCAGCATATGATGAGTGTAAAAGTGCATGTGTATGTACACATATGGTACATAGTGTATATGCTTTACACGGTGGTGATCACGACAGCATGTGTTGCCAACAGTGTTTTAACCTGCCCCACAGCATCTGTTGTTTAAGCTGAGGACTGTTTACACAAGAGGAAAGTGTGGGAATGTGCTGGCCCTGTGTGTGTTTGTGGGTGTGGCTCATCCATATGTTTGCAGCATGTTGTGGTGTTGTTTTAATGTGATTGTCTGTGAATGGGTCGTAGGCTAAGACCCACTTTAGGCTAGTTTAGCCGCCACCGCACACAGATGGGCATGACAAGGGTCATGCTTACAGTAGATGCTTACAGTAGATCAGGTGATCAGATGCTTCCTGGATGTAATAGGACGTGGCAGCTTAGAGTGCTGCTGATTGACTGACTTCCAGAACATTATCCTGTTTTTTTTGTCATTGTTTCTTAGAGTTCCCTGTCTCTTTTCAGCATGTTGTTTGTTTTGAAGTGGTTGAATGAAAGGTTTTGTAAGGGATCGAGAAAATTGCCTCCTTTTCTTGACTGGCTTTTTGTCTCTACATCTCTCCTGCCCTCTCTCCTCTCTGTCTTTCCACCTTTCTCTCTATCTTCACCCCCTCTCCTTTCTCTCCAACCCACAGGTAACATCGAGTACAGCTGCCCGGCCACCAGTGAGTGTGAGATCACCAAGCGGAGGAGGAAGTCGTGTCAGGCCTGTCGCTTCATGAAGTGTCTCAACGTCGGCATGATGAGAGAAGGTGAGGAAGGAACTTCTCTACTCCTCAATGCCAAATACATGTACTCCTTTATTTACCTTGAAATATATATACTCCTCCATATATGCCAATATATACTTTTCTGTATCCCAATAGAACTTTATCCATTAAGTCGTATTACAGTGTTATAATACAGTGAATAGAAAATAATATACAAATCAAGATCTTGGATATTTTTGTGGATATAAACGTCCTCTCAACAAATAGATGTGTATTGATTTCAGTGTGAAATGTAATTCCTTTGCCTGTTAAACAGGTCCAGCCCCTTGGTGCTTGCTACTGTGCCTGCTCACTGCTCAGTGTTCATGTATGGTGTATCTTTATCGGATGCTACTGTACCTCCAAAATAGACCATGGCTGTCTGCTACATACAATGGATCTCTATTCCTTCTGACTCACTACTCTCACACACACAGAATAGAAATAGATTATCCAGAACAACACACATATCGTACATTCTACATGGCCCCCAAAACACTCAGGAGAGTTTTACAGTGAGTGTCTGGGGCAGCGCTCTCATGGTCTTGTGGTCAGGACTGGAGTGTGTGACTGGTGACATATTGTTGGCTAGATAAAGAAGTGACCCAAAAAGGCAAAGCTTCACTGTATGAGCCACTTATTGAAGGCTGCATGTGAGTAATCGGCAGCTGTTAATAGAGAGAGAGAGTTTACTGCCACCTGCTCCCTCCCCCTTCAGCTCATCAGCTTTGATTTAATCATCCGTCAACCAGGGTGAGAAGGATTCAGCATCTGTTTTCTGTCACCCTGTGTGTGTTTGTGTGCAAGCATGTGCGAGCGTGTGCGTCTCCTTTTTTAATTAGCTCCTTTTAATAGGGGAAGGGCATCTCCCGCACCCAGCTCTGGCTCCTATAGCCTTGCCCCCCCCACCCCTCGTAAATTCCTCCAGATGCCTTGTGGGTTTCCTGGACCTCCATGAAATGTGAACCACCCCTCGTAACTCCCATCGTAAACCCCCTGGTAGTGGTCCTTGTAACGCACCCCATTGTGCCGCGTAATGCCCCTTTTCCTCTGGGGGGCAGCAGTAAAGGTAGAGACAGGGGGGTGTGCCTTTTAACAGGCGAGAGAGGTCAATGTAAACACAAGAGGATAGAGATCCTCGGTCTAGAATAGAGACCTGATTAGAAATTGATTAAGCATGGAACCACTGTTCGATTTTAGAATTCAGTAGGGCAGTGGACTAACAAACATTCTAATTGTTCCACTACTTGGAACACTGGTCTTTCCTCATAGGGTTAAACCAGAAGAAGGGCTTTATGCATTATCTCTCCCCTGAGAATTGTTTATCTATCAGGTTTGTCCTTGTGTGTCGAGGATATGACAGTAAATCATATCACATAGGTCTAATCACATGGGAGGCTTTTTAAATTTAAATTCTGGGCACACAGTTGAAATAGAATGAGTAGAATTTGAATTATATGGCTAAGGCTTGGCCATATTATATACATAATAATAGCTATTTTCCTTAATTTGTTTATCTCTTCAAAAGAATCAGAGTTTTTCACATCCTTTCATGACCCAGTGCATGACTAACAAGCTTCCAGTAGGCCAGGGGTGTCTGACTCATTCCATGGAGGGCCTAGTGTCTGCGGATGTTTGTTTTTTTCCTTTATATTAAGACCTAGACACCCGGGTGAGGGGAATTCTTTACTAATTAGTGACCTTAATTCATCAATCAAGTACAAGGGAGGAGCGAAAAGCTGCATACACTCGGCCCTCCGTGAAATGAGTGTGACAGATGTGCAGTAAGCTAATAAGGAAGGGTATTTGTTAACATCAGATCATTATCCAGGCAGCTTTACATAGTTCCTCCCTCAGTGACTTTGCTACTACACATACACTACCAGACAAAAGTTTTAGAACACCTAGGGTTTTTCTTTATTCTCACTATTTTCTACATTGTAGAATAATAGTGAAGACATCAAAACTATGAAATAACACATATAGAATCATGTAGTAACCAAAAAAGTGTTAAACAAATCAAAATATATTTTCTATTTGATATTCTTAATAGCCACCCTTTGCCTTGATGACAGTTTTGCACACTCTTGGAAATCTCTCAACCAGCTTCACCTGGAATGCTTTTACAACAGTCTTGAAGGAGTTCCCACATATGTTGAGAACATGGCTGCTTTTCCTTCACTCTGCGGTCCGACTCATCCCAAACCATCTCATTTTGGTTGAGGTCAGCGGATTGTGGAGGCCAGGTCATCTGATGCAGCACTCCATTCCTATCCTTCTTGGTAAAATAGCCCTTACATATCCTGGAGATGTGTAGGGTCATTGTCCTGTTGAAAAACAAATTATAGTTCCACTAAGCCCAAACCAGATGGGATGGCGTATCGCGGCAGAATGCTGTGGTAGCCATGCTGGTTAAATAAATCACAGACAGCGGCACCAGCAAAGCACCCTCACACCATAACACCTCTTCCTCCATGCTTTTCCTCCAATACACATGTGGAGATCATCCGTTCACCCACACTGCATGTCTCACAAAGACACTGCGGTTGGAACCAAAAATCTCAAATTTGGACTCCAGATCAAAGGACAGATTTCCACCCGTCTAATGTCCATTGCTTGTGTTTCTTGGCCCAAGCAAGTCTCTTCTTCTTATTGGCATCCTTTAGTAGTGGATTCTTTGCAGCAATTCGACCATGAAGGCCTGATTCACACAGCCTCCTCTGAACAGTTGATGTTGAGATGTGTCTGTTACTTGAACTCTGAAGATTTTATTTGGGCTGTAATTTCTGAAGCTGGTAACTCTAATGAATGTATCCTCTGCAGCAGAGGTAACTCTGGGTCTTCCATTCCTGTTGCGGTCCTCGTGATAGCCAGTTTCATCATAGCGCTTGATGGTTTTTGCGATTGCACTTGATGAAACTTTCAAAGTTCTTGAAATTTTCCATATTGACTGACCTTCATGTCTTAAAGTAATGATGGACTGTCATTTCTCTTTGCTTATTTGAGCTGTTCTTGCCATAATATGGACTTTTACCAAATAGGACTATCTTCTGTATACCCACCTCCCCTACCTTGTCACAACTGATTGGCTCAAATGCATTAAGAAGGAAAGAAATTCCACAAGTTAACTTTTAAGAAGGCACATCTGTTAATTGAAATGCATTCCAGGTGACTGCCTTATGAAGCTGGTTAAGAGAATGCCAAGAGTTTGCAAAGCTGTCATCAAGGCAAAGGGTGGCTATTTGAACACTTTTTTGGGTTACTACATGATTCCATATGCATTTTTTCATAGTTTTGATGTCTTCGATATTATTCTACAATGTAGAAAATAGTAAAAAATAATGGGTAGGTGTTCTAAACCTTTTGACCGGTAGTGTACATGCTGACTGCAAATGTTTCATTGGTGCTCCAAACTTAAACATGTTGTGCCCTAGAAACTAATATGTAACCCTGTAAATACAGTTTATTATATAATAAATTATTATTATAAATAGCTAAATGTTTATACAAATACCTGTCATTGACATTAAAAAGTAAGTTGTGGAATATTAGGTTGTATAAAAACAATTTTACCATTGAGATGCATTGCATTGAAAATTGAACAGTGTCTCTTTAAGAGAAACGTTGCATTCTGAACTGTTTAGGCTAGAAACAAGCCGTTTTGTCTGTAGTATGTGTTAACTTTTTTCTTTAAGGCACTCAGAAAGAAGTTTTATTTGTAAAAAAAATTGCAGTGGTGCTCCCGAATTAAAATTCCAGGTCGCACAGCCTGATGCCATGTAGAATGTTGCCCTGGTCCATTTCCTGCTCTGTGGATATCATGCTCTTGATCCCACCCCTTTCGAGGGGTGCATGGGGACATGAAACAGGGGTGAGGGCAGAGGGGAGGGGCAGTGACCCAACAACCGCCTCCTTATCGGACCCCTCAGATCAATCCAACCGTGTAGAGTGTGTGTGTGCGTGTGTGTGTGTGTGTGTGTGTTTGTGTAAGAGCATGGTCTGAGAGTTACTCATACACATCAGAGCTAAGTGTAACTCTTCAGAGCGGAATGTGCTGACAACGAAAGGGACAAAAATAGCAGTGGAGGATAATCAGGATAACAGAGTACACACGCACACACATTTACATTACATTTGACATTTGAGTCATTTAGCAGGCACTTTTATCCAGAGTGACTTATAATTAGTGCATTCATCTTAAGATAGTTAGGTGAGACAACAACACATCACAATCGTATTAATTACATTTTCCCTCAACAAAGTATTTATCAGCAAACTCAGTGCTAGTAAGAAACGACAGTTGTTTTTGTTTTGTGGGTGCAATGTGAGAGTTATTTAAGATACTCTTCATAGAGGTAGGGAGGGCCAAGAGACCAGAGGTGGCAAACTGAATGCTTGGCTTGGGATGTAGGGTTTGAGCATAGCCTGAAGGTAAGGAGGGTCAGTTTCCCTCAGGGGTGGACTGGGACAATAATTTGGCCCTGGTGTTTTATCCATTCATTACAGGAATCATGAAGATAATGTACTTTACTGTTTGAAAAAAATCATGGTTTTAGCCTCCCCAAAAATAGGAAGTTTTGAGTAAGATGACAACGTAGAATGTGCGTTTTCTACGTTTATAGGCACCCTTTCTGTTTTTTTACAATCCATGATGTTGGCTGTCTAACTGATGACAGAGTTTGAATGTGAGTTTGCGTGACCTCAGCTCAGATTCTTAAGAGACCCATGGGATGCCGGCCATGTCACCTTTTTCATTGTTTTATTTGTATATACATTTTTGAGGGTGTCAATTTTGACCAGTCCTCCCAATAAAAGAATGGTCGAGCCCATCTGGCATTTGCCAAAATTGCCCCTTGCTGCTCAGTTCCCCTTGCTGCTCTGTAAGCAAGCACCAGGATCTTGAAGATGATGCAAGCTTCGACTGCAAGCCAGTGGAGTGTATGGAGGAGCAGGGTGACATGGGAGAAGTTAGGAAGGTTGAGAACCAGGCGGGTTGCGGTATTCTGGATAACTTGGAGGGATATGATGGCACAAGCTGGGAGCCCAGCCAACAGAGGGTTGCAATAGTCTAGATGGGAGATGACAAGTGCCTGGATTAGGAGCTGCGCCACTTCCTGTGTGAGGAAAGGTCGTACTCTACAGATGTTGTAGTGCCAGGGTTTTCAACTCTTACACTAGAAGGTCCAGAGCCTGCTGGTTTTCTGTTTTACCTGATAATGACTTGAACACACCTGGTGTCACAGGTCTAAATCAGTCCCTGATTAGAGGGGAACAAGGAAAAAATGCAGTGGAACTGGCTTCGAGGTCCAGAGTTGAGTTTGAGGGTTGTAGAGCATGAACCTGCAGGAGTAAGTCACTGCTTTAATGTTTGCAGAGAATGACAGGGTGTTGTCCATGGTCCCACCACTCTAGGAGGGGGAATCCGTGGAATTGTCAACCGTGATGGAGAGGTCTTGGAGTGGGCAGGCCTTCCTCAGGAGGAAGAGCAGCTGCATTCTGACGAGGTTGAGCTTGAGGTGGTGGGCCGACATCCAAGCTGAAATATCTGCCAGGTACGCAGAGATGCGTCTTGTCACCTAGGTGTCAGGAGAAGAGGAGAAGAGTAGTTGATTGTCTTCCGCATAGCAGTGATAGGAGAGACCATGTGAGAATATGACAGACCCGAGTGACTTGGTGTAAAGAGAAAAGAGGAGCGGGCCTAGAACCAATTATGCAGTGCCTGATTATGCAGTGCCTGGCCAATCTTGAGATGGTGGAGAGGAGGATCTGATGGTTCACTGTGTCGAAGGCAGCGTATAGATTTAGGATGAGAACAGAGGCGAGAGAGTCAGCTTCCTCAGAGCGGAGAGCGTCTGTGACACAGAGGACAGTGGTCTCAGTTGAGTGAGTTGCCTTGAAGCATGACTGGTTAGGGTAAAAAAAATATATTCTGAGAGAGATAACGAGAGAGTGTTTTGGAAAGAAAAGAAGGGATACTGCTCGGTAGTTTTTGACGTCAGAGTGTTGGTTTCTTTAGGAGGAGAGCAGCTCTGGCCATCTTGAAGTCAGAGGGGACGCAGCCAGTGGTCAGTTATGAGTTGGTGAGGGAAGTGAGGAATGGGAGAAGGTCTCCAGAGATGGTCTGGAGAAGGGGCTGGGGTCAGGTGTGCAGGTTGTTGGCGGCCGGACATCACCAGTCGCAGGATTTCATCTTGAGAGAGAGGGGAGAAAGAGGTCAAGGCATAGGGCAATTATGTGTAAGTGGGATCAGTGGGCTTAGTAGGGCTGAATGAATGAGGAGCGGATGTCGTTAACTTCTTTTTCAAAATGGTTGACAAAGTCGTCCGCAGAGTAGGAGGAGGGAGGTAGAGGACTATGGAAGGAGGAGAAAGTGGAGAAGAGTTTCCCAGGGTTGAAGGCAGAAGCTTGAAATGTAGTGAGCTTTAGCAGTGGATACAGAGGAAGAGAAGATAGAGAGAAGGGAGTGGAAGGATGATAGATCCTCCGGAAGTTTAGTTTTCCTCCGTTTCCACTCAGCTGCCCGCAGCTCTGTTCTGTCAGCACACAGTGAGTCACTCAGCCACAGAGTGGAAGGGGAAGATCGAACCGTCTGGGAGGAAAGGTAGACAGTGAGAGTCAAAAGGATGCAGAAAGGGAGGAGAGTAAGGTCGAAGGGGCAGAGTCAGGAGGGAGAAGGATTTAGCAGAAGGGAGAGATGATACAATAGAAGAGGGGAGAGTAGTTTGAGAGAGAAAGTGAAGATTGCTGTGATGCATGACCATCTGGGTAGGAAAAGGGGAATACCTTGTCAGTTGTACAACTGAATGCATTCAACTGAAATGTGTCTTCCGCATTTAACCCAACCCCTCTGAATTACACATTTTTTTATAATGAATCTTGTTCTGGAGGCAGCACTGCAGTTACTACTATCTGGCACAGCCACAAAGTCATACAATCTGATTTTGAACCTAACCTTAACCACACTGCTAATCCTAATGCCTAACCCTAGCCTTAAATTAAGACCAAAAATGTAATTGTTGTTTTCATTTGTTTTTTTACAATTTAGCTAGCCAATTTTGACTTTGCAGGTGGCCCATCTAGCGGATATCGCTGAGTTCTGCCTTCAGGGCAAAATTCATTATAATAAACGTCAACCTGCAATGTCAGTCCTTCCACTGTGGTCGGAAATATGGTCTGGATTAGTCTAGCAGTTGGCAGTTTCTACAGTTTGAGGTTTGGGATGAGGATGTGTATGTAGGGAGGGATTTCACTGTGTTGACACATACACTGGATTATGCGAAAGCAAAGGGGCAATAGTGTGTGTGTCAACACAGTGAAATCTCTCCCAGTACACACATCCTCATCCCTCATCATCACCTGTCCCAAACTTCAAACTGTAGCACCTGCCAACCGCTAGACTAACCCAGACCACGTTTCCAACCACAGTGGAAGGACCAACATCACTAAAGCTCCAGGGGTCCTAGCTTACCCGCCTGTTCACTCCTTAATACCCCTCTCATCTCCTCAGGCCAGAGGGGGGACCAAGTCACTATAATTTCAGGTCAAAAGTAAGTCTCAAGTCGAGTACCAAGTAGAACGGGTAGAGTCTCGAGTCAAGTCCAAGTAGAACGGGTAGAGTCTCGAGTCTTGTCCAAGTCGTGTATTCTAAGACCAAGTCAAATCGAGTGGAGTCTCAAGTCAAGTAAAAAAAAAAAAAAAAACGAAACATGCAATTACTTATTTAAATACAAATCTTTGTCTATTTATTGAGGCTACCAGACGGCCCTTTTGATTATTTTGTCTGCAACACATTTGGTTATGTAATAATTATTTTAATTTTTTTAATCCAAATGCAAGCTTCATAAGTACATTTCAAGCCATTTTGACATACCAAAAGACAAGTAGCTCTGTGTTAGTAATTGTTGCTTGATGCTCCGTTGCTGGTGAGCTTGCAAAGTAAACAGTTAATATTCTTGGTCACCTAACCATTTTTGGAGCTGCATATTTATTTATGGCAATCCTCTCCTACAATTTGAAGTTTGTGCTGCACCCGATCCTATACAGCAAATCAACAATCTGTTAGCAAGCTCAACTGACTTGCGTTGATTGACAGTTTGCTGGTCCAATCAGAGGGCCGACTGTTTCACTAGCCAATCTGTTGCACGTTTTTTTTGCAAGTGCGATGCTGCGACTACTGTCTCTGGCTGAGTGCAGTGTATTCCATGGAGACTCTGTGCCACAAAATGAGTGACAAAACTTTACCAAACCTGCCAGATCATTTCAAGGCTTCAGTCTCAAGTCAAAGTCTAGTCCCCAGTCTTGAGGTTACAAGTCCAAGTCAAGTCTCAAGCTATTTTATTTTCTATCAAATCGAGCCTCAAGTCATTAAATGTGTGACTTCAGTCAGACTTGAGTCCAAGTCATGTGACAGGAGTCTACACAGCTCTTATCTTACTATTCAGGGACTAGTGATGTGTCATCAGGGGGTTAAGCATAGCATATAAAGAGAAATTGGCATGCTCAGCTCAAATGTTGTAGTGACGAAAGAAAGGTGTTGGGTTCAAAAGGCATATATTTGAAGAAAGGAAAAAATCCTGCACTCACTGAAATTGTCTTTAAGTTGCCATGTATTTTTTTTCTAGCAGCAGAGGTCAGAACAAATGACCTTGTTTCGGCAGCAGCCTTTGTTCTGACCTCTAATAAAAGCTCTCTAGGTCACATTAGTATGACTGATGCATTCTCTTTTGGAGGGGGATAGGGTGTCACTGGATGGTGGAGTGTGCCAATGTGCTCACGCGCATGTCCGTGTGTGTGTGTGTGCTGTGGCTGTGAAATATCACCCCAAATTCTACCCCCACCACGTGCCCCTTTTTACCCCCCTAATCTTGCTGTTAGCTCCTTATCTCCATGTTGATGGTTACCGCTGAGCTTGTTAAGATGACCAGTTGTCATCGTGTGCCTATGTGTCGTTGCTTATTGTGTTACAGGGTTGTGACATCTCTAAGGCTCCCTATAATCTTACAGATGTCACCAATGTCAATCAAATAAACTCAAAGAGTGCATCACTCTCCTGGTGTTGAAATTGTGTTAGTGTGTTAAACAGGAATACAGTGTTTTTGTGTACACATGCAAGTGTTTAATGTACCTAAAGTTGAGTGCGTGTGTGTGTCCCCAGGTGTGCGTCTGGACCGGGTGCGTGGGGGCAGACAGAAGTACAAGAGAAGGATAGACTCTGAGAACAGCCCCTACCTCAACCCTCAACACGGCCTGCCTCAGAAGAGAACATGTAAGAATACAAGAAAAACACTCTCCCTTTCTTTCTTTTTTTCTCTCTCTGTCTTTCTCTCTCTCTGTCTTTCTCTCTTTCTGTCTTTCTCTCTCTGCTGTCTTTCTCTCTCTCACGACAGGCTCACATTTGTGCATTTAGATATTAATAAAGCCTATTTTAAATGAACATTTCTCGTTCTCTCTCTCTTTCTCTCTCTCTCTCTCAGTTCCTCTAGGTGGTCTGGTAGAGAATAAGGTAGTCTCTCTCCTGCTGGTGGCTGAACCAGAGAGTATCTTTGCCATGCCGGACCCCACCGTCCCCGACAGTGACATCAAAGCCCTGACCATACTGTGTGACCTTGCTGACCGCGAACTGGTGGTCAACATCGGCTGGGCCAAACACATCCCTGGTAGGAAAACATGCAGATACAGGAATACATGGGTATACTGTACATACACACAAACACGCACACAGACACGAGCGCACCCACAGGGGCATAAACACACATCATAGTCAATAAAACTCTTATCAGCTCAGAGTGGAGATTGTTGCCCCCTGAGTTGGATTAAGACTTTAGTCCAGACACAGAAAACAGTATGAATCTGTGTGTATGTACATGTCTGTGCTCTGCTAAACCAAGGTATGGATGTGTCACTTGCAGTGGCATGGCGCAGTTCCGCGGGGCCCCATTATCCCTTATGTCTAGAACAACAAATACTTAAATTGTTTGAGCATATGTTGCAGAACAGTGATTTCAATATTTTTTCAGAATATTGACAAAAAGGGGGTTAGCCATCAATGACAGAGTTGACAACAGATACTCAAAACACACATATTCTGTCTTATTTCGGTCTAAGTTCAATACAAACATTTGTAAAATATGGAAAATGATTCATTTAAAAATCCCCAATGCAAAAATAACCATTTTATCAGGACTTTCAGCACTCTGAATGTTTGCTTTATGACTAAAACCTAATTAAATTGAACATATTTGAACCAAAATTCCTATTCTATTTGAATCTTTCAGGCAGATGGAGTTGACTGTTTATAGTTGTGACCATGGTGATTCAAATATTGTTTGTTTAAATCTATCAAAAGTAGAGAATACAGACCATGAGTGGTCCTGTTGCACTTACATGTAATGAGGACATGAATAAGGGATCCTTAAGGGTATCGCTGACCCTGCTCTTTCCTGATTCATTTAGGATTTTAGACAAATCTGACGGAGTTGACCACATCTCCGTACACATCTTTTAGGAATCACAGTTTTAAAAGAAATATTATTTAAAGTCACAGAAAGAAACTACATACATTCAGTTAAATTGTAAACCCTTTTTTGGAGAGTTTGAAATTGGCATCCTTTGCTCTGGACAATGGCATTTCCAGGCATAGAGCTCACATGGAAATGAACAATATACATCTTTCCATTATAAATTTCCCCTAAATTTAAATGTTAAACTCAAATAATCCCTGAGCTAATTTCCTGCTATTCTACACATTTTGCCATTAGACTGAGAAAAACAAAAATGTAACACAAAATATAAAGTGTTGGTCCCATGTTTCATAAATTGAAATAAAAGATCCCAGAAATGTTCTATATGCACAAAAAACGTATTTCCCTTAAATGTTATGCGCAAATGTGTTTACATCCCTGTTAGTGAGCAATTCTCATTTGCCAAGATAATCCATCCACCTGACAGGTGTGGCATATCAAGAAGCTGCTTAAACTGCATGATCATTACACAGGTGCACCTTGTGCTGGGGACAAAAAAAGGCCACTAAAATGTGCAGTTTTGTCCACAACACAATGCCACAGATGTCTGAAGTTTTGAGGGAGCTTGCAATTGGCATGCTGACTGCAGGAATGTCAACCAGAGCTGTTGCCAGAGAATTCAATGTCTTTACCATAAGCCGCCTCCAAGGTCATTTCACAATCGCAGACCACGTGCAACCATGCCAACCCAGGACCTCCACATCTGGCTTCACATGCCAGCCCAGGACCTCCACACCCGGACAGGTGAAGAGTTTCTGCACAAACTGTCAGAAACCGTCTCAAGGAAGCTCATCTGCATGCTCGTTGGCCTCACCAGGGTCTTCACCTAACTGCAGTTCGGCGTCATAACCAACTTCAGTGGGCAAATGCTCACCTTCGATGGCCACTGGCATGCTGGAGAAGTGTGCTCTTCACGGATGATTCCCTGTTTCAACTGTACCGTCGTGTGGGCGAGCGGTTTGCTGATGTCAACGTTGTGAACAGAGTGCCCCATGGTGGCGGTGAGGTTATGTATGGGCAGGCATAAGCTACGGACCACAAACACAATTTCATTTTATCGATGGCAATTCGCATGCACAGAGATGCCATCCATCCACTGCAATCACCTCATGTTTCAGCATGATAATGTATGGCCCCATGTCACAAGAATCTCTACACAACTTCTGGAAGCAAAAAATGTCCCAGTTCTTCCATGGCCTCATCAGACATGTCACCCATTGAGCATGTTTGGGATGCTCCGGATCGATGTGTACAGCGTCTTCTAGTTCCAGCCAATATCCAGCAACTTCGCATAGCCATTGAAGAGGAATGGGACAACTTTCCACAGGCCACAATCAACAGACTGATCAACTCTATATAAAGGAATGTCGTGCTGCATGAGGCAAATGGTGGTCACACCAGATACTGACTGGTTGTCTGATACAAGGTATCTGTGACAAACAGATGCATATCTGTATTCCCAGTCATGTGGAATCCATAGATTAGGGCCTAATACATTTATTTAAATGGACTGATATGAACTGTAACACAGTAAAATATTTGAAATTGCTCCATGTTGCATTTATATTTTTGTTCCGTGTAATGACGAGTTCATGTGCTATCTGGGGAGCCCGACAATATAATAATATTGTTTTTATTTCTTTTTTTTTTTGGGGGGGGGGGGGGTATTTTCTCCGCCATTGGTCACTTGACCATGTGCCAGAGCCTAGTACTACCTGAAAGTATTAGTACTCTAAATGTTTCCCTCCTTCCTCCCTGCCACTAAGAGGAGTGTGTAGGGAGGACTCCTCCTAATTAGTGCTCTCCTGGATGGAGGGCATAGGAAGCTAAATAAGCTGTTTAAGCAAGCCAGGGTTTAGTTGTGTAGTGACAACACATATGGATCATCGGACACACGCTAATGGTGGCGATAAAGAGGAAGACGCCATCTTTCTTCGCCCCCCTCTGTTGAGTTTGCATTCCAACCTGTTGTGGATACATGGTTGAGCTTGTGACAGCCCTGTCTCTGTCACTCTCTCTCTGGGAAGTCTTTGTTTTGGAAAAGCCCTTGGGTGTGGGCCAGCTGTGTTGATCTGGGCTAACTGGGAAAACTAGTCCCTCCCACAACTTCACCCATGGTGACAGACAGGATTAGATATCTAACTGTATAATTGTCCTGCCTCGTTTAACCAAACAACGTGAGATTTTGTTTAATAAACTTTAATTGTATTGTTGAACTGTTGAATTTCCTTACATAAGTGCTGTTACATAATTTGTCAGGGTACACAAACTTTAAGGAATCTAATGGCTTTCCACAAAAATATGGCAGCCAAGTAGATAGCAGTGATGGTAGATATGACCATATACTCAGTATCTTTTTCACCTCTCTCTCTTTCCCCAAGCTTTGTCTCTCTCTCACTCGGATGAACATCTCTCTCCTCTATCAGCAGTTAATGTCCTGTTCACACCCAAAACATAACTCGGGAAACACCTGTATTTTTGTTGATTTTTGTCCAGTAATGCTTACACAACAAGCTACCTAAGCAGGTGTGTGTGTGCAGACTTTCCTGATCAGCACTTTCATTGTTCTCAAAGAAAGGAGGAAAAGCAACAAAGCGTTCCCCTATTGGCTGCCTTGGACCTCTTCTTCTCTGCTTGTCACCAGTGTTTACTGTCAGAGTGGGAGTCAAACACAGTCAGTCATATGTTTGTATGTATTTGTAGCCATTTGCCAGTGGAGTGTTTTCCTGTCTGGGGGAGTGGAGCAGTCATGAGAAACAACCAGAGCAGACACACCAGGGACCCACCTCAGGGGGTGACAGAGAAGGAGAGAGACTGAAAGAGAAACTGAGAGAGTGGGATGATAGTGATTGAGAGAGAGATTGCGATAGAGATAGTCAGATAGATGCTGTGAGAGGGAGAAAGTAGAAAAGGACAAAGAGAGGAGGGACAGAGGGAAAGTACTCTCAGCTCTACACCAATTGTAGCACCGTAATGGTGGTGTCACATCAGCTCTGTGTGAGTGGCAGGCTACAGCCCATGGCTGGAGGAACCAGTGTCCTGGCAGAGGGGCACAGGCTGTATTTGCTACTGCCCAGGGGGAGGTGAGTCCCCCCCTCCCCTCCCCTCCCCTGTCTGGTTCTGTCATGAAGACTGACATTGATTCTGTCTGAGGGCCAGGCTAGGAGAAGATGAGCTGTAAGACCCTCTCTCACCCCACGCTTTGGCCTTTTTTAGCCTGCCGTAAGTTGGCTGTGAGGTAAGTATGTCTGTGTGTCTGTAGGGGCTCAGCTGAACCCTTCAAGCCCAGATAACCCTCTCAAATTGAAGCATGTGAGCATATCATTGTCCCAAGATCTCCACATACCCGCAACCCTTACAACAGCTTTGAGTATGCCATCCCATGGTTAAAAAGAGGACCTCTTTGTTTGTCTCTGCTGGCATTGTCTTGTCTCTGTGGGACAGAAGACGTTGCTGATGCTCCTTTACAGTGTGTGTCCCATTGTGTGTGACCATATAGAGGTGTCCTCAAAGACAAAGACACAGGTTTACACAATGCTTCTCCCTCCTCTACTGATCAATCGTTCCATACTGGAAAGCAGATCCCTATCGACCAATGAAAGAGTCCACAGACGGCGTTCCAATCAATCTGGGAGAGATAAGAGAGGGGCGGGAGCCACAGGCGTCACCGTGGTGATTGTAAAAGTGCCCGGACCCTGATAAGAATCACTGATGGTGTCAAAAATAAAAGCCTCCCCCTCCTTCATTCTGTAAAGTAATCAAAGTTTTTTTAATTTGATTATGCTGTGTGGGTGTGTGTGAGGAGACTGAGTGTGTGGATCTAATCATGCTCACATGGGGGTGTATTTGTCGCTCAAACGGGGTGTCTTTATTGGATGGACAACTTAGGAATTTCACTATTAAACTGCTCTACACCTCCTGCCTCTGTCCCTCTACCCCAACTGACCCCACGGCCAGTAACCCTTCGGTTGACCTTGGTCTAATATCTCCAATAGGTCCAGCCACTCTGACTGAAACCATCACAATTACATTTTCGAGTGCAGATGTTTTTGAAACCTTTGTATTTTTCATTTGTATCTTTTCAATTAAGATATGTCTTCATTTCCCTTTCTCTCTTTATCCCTAATTTGACCTAGCTAGCTCTAACCTCTCAATTTCTCCCTTTTCTCCATCCCTCTTTCTACAGGTTTCCCCTCACTCTCGCTGGCAGACCAGATGAGTCTACTGCAGAGCGGTTGGATGGAGATTCTGATCCTGCGCGTGGTGTTTCGCTCGCTGGCCTTGGAGGATAAGCTGGTGTATGCTGAGGACTACATCATGGATGAGGAGCAGTCCAAACTGGCAGGTGTACTGGACCTAAACAACGCCATACTGCAGCTGGTGAAGAAATACAAAGCCATGAGAATAGAAAAAGAGGAATTTGTTATTGTCAAGGCCATTGCGCTGGCTAACTCAGGTATGGAACTTCACTGTTGATGTTGGTATAATTTACATTGAGTCAGGCATGTCTTTTCCAATGGCTATTTGGCTTTTCTTGCGTTCAATCTCTGCATACAGTATATGCCAACAACATCTTAACCCTACTTCTCCCTTTCCATCTGTTTTCCCCCTCCCCCTCTCTCCACAGACTCCATGCAGATAGAGGACGTGGAGGCAGTCCAGAGGCTCCAGGATGTGCTCCATGGGGCCCTGCAGGACTATGAGAGTGCCCAGCACACAGAGGACCCTCGGCGGGCAGGCAAGATCATCATGACCCTGCCCCTGCTCCGGCAGACGGCTGCCAGGGCCGTCCAGCACTTCTGCAGCATCAAGCAAGAAGGCCGTGTGCCCATGCACAAGCTGTTCCTGGAACTGCTGGAAGCCAAGGCCTGACCAGCCATGTGGGACTAGGATCACATAAAGGAAGGATAGGGTAGTGATGTCATAAAGGTCAAAATGAATGCAGGAAGTGGTACTTGACAAGGCTAACACAGCCCTGCTCACAAACTCAGGAGGAGAGGAGAGGAGAAGAAAGGAGAGGAGGAAGGACTGACATCACCTCAGTGACAGGGATAACTACCTTCCAAGGGATTTTGATGGTAGTTATTGATATGTACGTAAACATTGCTAGTGAAAAGGAAGAAAGACACAAAACTTGAAGATCCTCTAGGATTATTATTTGTGTGAAACCAGCTCTAAGCCTGTTCATCTTGCATTGTAGTGCTTTAATAACTCTTCTTTTTTTAAATAAAAAGAACTGTGGACAGTCTTGCCAAAGAATGGTGTGGGATACACAGTTAAACAATGCGGCAAATGGTCACAATAAAGTATGGTGTCCCGTAAGATACTTAACTAGCAGAAGTTAGGGTCACTTGATATTACTGAAATATTTTCAGGGAAAGACATGAAGTAAATTTGACCCACAGATTATGAAGGTGAGGGGAGAAATTGAAAATGAGATGTATTTATTGTTGGCTTGATTATTTTGTTGTTTTGTTTTTTATTTACCAGTGTGGCATTAATGGAAAATAAGAGGAACAAATATAGATCAATTTCGTAAGATTTTTAAGTACTTTTGTTTTAATAAGTAAATAAAACATTTTGTACTAGCTTCACAACTAAACTCATGGCACTGATACCTGTACTATAACATAGCATCTAAGGCGATATAATAATGTACAGTGCATTGAAACATTGTATTTTTTGCATTGAGTTGTAGATTACAGAATTGTGCAAAACACTGCTTTTCTTTCTTATGATGAAGATCTGGTGATGGTATTTCAAATGTGTCTCTGTGTGTTTCTGTTCCAGAAACTAGAAATGTCTGAAAATCATAAATGTTCAAATGAAGGGAAACTAAATTGGTAGGAATGTTACTACTGACAACTGTCATGCATTTATCTCAGAAGTCCATTATTTGCTCCATCTGTGCACTGTAATGGAATAATCTGTATATTTTTGTGACAAAGTATATTATAAAGTGTGATCCAGCAATACTGTGTGGAGGGGATGTAAATGTATGTATTCTGTAGGCCTATATAAAGTCCAGCGCCAACAGAGATGTAACCCATGTTCAGATGAGATGTACGCTACTACTACTACTACTACTACCATTCTCAGGATTCTAGGGCAATAAAGATGCTTCAAGTTTGAAAGAGTCTTCATCCTATTCTAGGTTTATGACACATTCATAATTCCCTGTCAGACTGCTGGGAGGGGGAGATCCTCACAAGCCTCATTTAAACCTGGTTCTAACTTGCGTCCTTTGTCCTGATCTTGTCCACATTCTGATTGTGCCACATTTTTAGACGGGTGTAGACAATCAAAAGACACATTGTGATCAGATCATCCTGCCCACCTCTGGAGGTAGTCAGACATGCATTGTCTGGACATCTTACACGTATAGACAGATATGGACAGAGAAACGATTGACTGATTACATCAATATGTGTCTTACAATAAACAAAAAATATTTTGAAAGAATAGCTTTGAAATAATTTGCATAAAGGAAGGTGCCAGGAAATGTGGTCAAAATGCAGACACATTGGATGAATAACAGACACATTTTAATACCATGTGTAGACACATTTCTGGAAATATGGGTAAAATCTGAATCTAGACAAGATCGCGACAAAGGACCCATGTTAGCAACAGGTATAAACAGGGCTAGTGATAAAGAGAGGGGAAATGAAAGGAGGGAAGAGAAGAGGGATATAGTGAAGGAATGGAGAGGGGTAGAAATGGAGGTGATCAGTGAGGAGAAGAGAAGAGGTGGAGTAGAGAAAGATGGAGGCACTTTGTGGGACCTTAGTATAAATTATAGACACCCAGAGGCTACCGGAGTGACTTATGTCAGACAACAGGCTGCTGTCACTTTGAACCATTGTCTATGGCAGCGCCTCCTGTCCCAAGGTGGCCATGATTATTGGATTGAGGCGTGCCTATTGGACAGGTGAGAAGGAAGTGTATGGGCTGGGACGAGGGGGAGTGTCCCATAATAGAGGATCCATAATTAAGTCCATTGTTTTAATGAAGTGTAAAATCCACCCCTGGGAACAGTGTGTCAAGGTTTTTCAGGAAACAAATGAATGAACGCAGGCACGTGACAGGGACAATCACAGACTGCATGTTACTGCACAAACCTAACAGGGAAAACTTGGCACAAATAAGAAAATAATTATTGAAATATCAACCTGGTTTATAATTGCTTCAGTACCAAAACATAAGATTGAATGATTGCCATTAACATGGGTATAGAGGGGTATATCTGCTATATGGTGGAATAAATAACCCCTATGGGAATGTGGGTCTGTT
The DNA here is from genome assembly GCF_013265735.2 of Oncorhynchus mykiss. Lineage (NCBI taxonomy): Eukaryota > Metazoa > Chordata > Actinopteri > Salmoniformes > Salmonidae > Oncorhynchus > Oncorhynchus mykiss. Next base: position 21,748,265 of record NC_048568.1, read on the forward strand.
GATAGACACCTACATGTAATGCTAGGACTGAGTTGCAAGTCACACTATTGCATTATATTCCTTCAAAGGAAAACGAATCCAATCCAAGTGAAACCCTTCTCAGTACGATATAATGATTTCATCCAGCACAATGTAACTAAATGAATTACAAATCATCACTCAAAAGGATGAGTGTAGACGTTCATTACAGAAAAAAAGTAATTGGAGAATTAAAATCATGATGAACCATTGTGTCTTTCATTTTCAGAGTACAGAAGGATGGAGCAAACCTTTCTATTGCATTACACGCTCAACTATTGTGTTCAGAGTCAATAATGGAAGCATTAGCTATGGTTGCATGGCTTTAGATATCAATATATCATTACTGGTTATTACAAATGCAGTGGGCGCTCATTACATCTACAAATAGGATTCAGACACGGTGACTACAGAATTGTGCATTGTAATTGTCAAGTACTGTCTTCATTATAAGAAAAGTTAAGAAAACCCATTTTCAAGAGGAGAGTAGAGAGGACAAGAGGGGATGAGAGGAGAGGGGACAAGAGAAAAGGGGAGAAGGAGGACGGCCCAGGTCAGAGTGTCAGCTGTGAGACTAATTGCACAGAGCATACTCAAGGTGGATGGACGGATGGATGAAAGAACGAGTGTAGCCGACATCCATCGGTTTACTTACCAGTCATTCAAGCTGAAATGGGGCATCGTGGGAGTCGGGCAGCCCCCCCAAAAATTAGCTACATTGGCTGCGTCTAAGTGAGTTAGTAATGGCGTGTGACATCCCAATATGTCACCTTCCCAAAGTGAGTTAGTGTGTGAGTGACATCCCTATATGTCACTTTCTCTAAGTGAGTTAGTGTGTGTCCGCCACCTCTGTCTCCTGGACACCCAGTGATGGATGAGGCCTGGAGGAGATGGGCTGTAAAAGGCTGATTCTGCCACTCTGCAATGAGATCACTTCCACAATAAAAAGCCATTGTCTCGAATCATCCCGGCGAGGTGTGAATGCTGATTAGGGTATTATAGGGATGAGCGGCGCTCCCTCCCATCTAAATACATCAGACGAGCTGTGGTTGGATACAAGGGCCTCTTCTCGCTAGTCAGACCATGATCCAGCAATTACCAGAGCCACCAGGAGGAAGTCAATACAAAACAACACCTGCACAGTGATGTCTCAGCCTTTACCAACAGCAAACAATGCTTTTTAGACTTGCATCACATGCACTGCATAAGTGCTTTGCTTTCTCAAAATAAATTCATAGGATAGCTTTATCTCGCACATGCTGATGTACAGTGCACTACTATTAGGGGGCTTCTTTTCATTTAACTTATAAGGCGATGTGTTTCGCAATGTTCCACATGCCATAATAGCACACATAATACTAGACTCAGAGCACGTACTTGCACTGTAACAGGCCATGAGGTAATATTGAGTTGTTACTCAGCGCCACCATGTGGCAAAACAACTCATTACACACAACACTGCATTCATGTCCCTTTGACTTGGATCGGTTGCGCTATGCCTGCCTGCCAAGGCCTATTGTGTATTTACCACCACTCCTATATTTCTCATTTTGGAGCACACCTCGAAATCCATACAGAAAAGGGTAGACATTTTGAAAGTGACCTTCAAAGTGAAAGTGACCTTCACCAGAACATTCCAACTCCTGCAAATCATAAAGAGAGTGGCGGTGTCCGAATACCCATAGTAGCATACTACATACTTAAACTGCATACTAATTTCGGCATTCGATCTAGTAGAATCATAGAGATAGATAGAGGACTCATCTTTATATCTGTGCTATTATAGTGTCTTTGACAGCATGGGCAGTGCCATTGAGACTACAACTCGTTGGAATCGGGAGAAGCTATACAGACAGGCTTGGTGGACAAATGGATGACGTATGTCGCACAGCTTTGAGTTGAGATCATGGATTTGGTTCAGTCATCATCCTGATAAGCCCTTCCCAGATAGTTTATGCTGGCAACAGCAGCAGCATGAGACTAGTTAAAACTTGTACATTTTTTGTTTTGATGGGCGAAGGAGAAATAGCTTTTAGTATTGGTCACCATCTCCAATTTGTTCCATCCAGCTTGATTTTAATTAGAGTAGGACAGTTATTTCTACACAATAAATAACTTGTAATATTGGTAGTAACCATCTGGATGTCACCGTGATACAGTCTACACTACACTGTCGACAACACAACAACATGGGCACAGTGTCCTTCGATCCCACTTGCTGTAAGGAGAGGGAAGTTGATAAATAGTGTAGCCAATATCAGGCCAGGGTGCTAAACCACATTTATTGTAGTGATTTTCACCATTAATGTCTAAACTACTAAAGAAAACTAAATAGTCAGATAAAAATGGAATGATTCTGAACACTCCCAACTTAGGCAGACAAGTTTAAATTCTCGCTGAAGTTTCTAGCCAAGAGCATAAAATAGCTAGCTGGGAAGGGTTCATCAGGATGACTGACTGGACTGAACCGAATCTGTTCCGTCTTCACTCGACTCTTGCTACATGACAAACGCTTACCACTGACATTAGTTTCAGGGTTTATCCAACAACCCTACAAAAATGCTATTATTTTTCCCCATAGGCTTTGTCCAACGCTCCATGGCGGAATTAGTGACTACAAAAAGACGCCCTTACTATTTCTCTTATGGCACTGCTCATGCTAAAACGTCCTTTTGGCCTCTAGAGGCCTCTATCAGTCTCTATGAGTAGAATTCACTCATCTTTTCTGACTCAGGTGTTTGGCAACAGCTGATAATCAGATAAATTGACGCACTGCACCAAAATGAACAAATAGATTTGGAAGAGGAAGAAAGCAGGGATTTGTAAAATGAGCTAAGGAACAGAAGTTGGGTTTTGGAGAAATGGCATTAGTGTGTGTTCTGCAAGCAATACAGCGGATGAAGGCGCAGCTTGAGCGTGGTGAATGGATAGATGTGATTATAGACAGCGAGGAAGAAGAAGAGCCGAGTAGGAAGATCTATGTTGAGGAAGAATGGTGTCAGACATGACAAAGAAGAAGCTCTTTCCCTCCTTCCCCGGAGGACATTAGCCCTAGGACTATGTCTCAGGACTACCCGGCCTGATGACTCCGGGCTGTCAACGGTCCACCTGGTTGTGCTGTTGCTCCAGCTTCAACTGTTCTGCCTGCGGCTATGGAACCCTGACCTGTTCACTAGATGTGCTACCTTGTCCAGGACCTGCTGTTTTCGACTCTCCCTCTCTCTCCTGCACCTGCTGTCTCAACCTCTGAATTCTCAGCTATGAAAAGCCAACTGACATTTACTCCTGAGGTACTGTTCTGTTGCACCCTCTACAACTACTGTGATTATTATTAGACTCTTCTGGTCATCTGTGAACGTTTGAACATCTTGAAGAACAATCTGGCCTTAATGGGCATGTACTCTTATATTCTCCACCCGGCACAGCCAGAAGAGGGCCACCCCTCTGAGCCTGGTTCCTCTCTAGGTCTCTTCTTAGGTTCCTGCCTTTCTTGGGAGTTTTTCCTAGCCACCATGCTTCTACATCTGCATTGCTTGCTGTTTGGGTTTTAGGCTGTGTTTCTGTATAAGCACTTTGTGACATCTGCTGATGTTAAAAAGGGCTTTATAAATAAATTAGAAGTGGAGTGGAATTTTTGGAGAAAGTGGACCCTTGCCTTTTGGCTGATCCATTTGTGGTTTCATGGTGGGTGAGAAAGGAGTTGGGGTCAGTTGAATCAGTGAAGGTTTCTTCTGACCAGTGGGAACAGGCGCTCAGTATCAGCCAACTTGGGTCAATATCGGTTTCTTGCTTTGCTCTTAGGAACAGGGCACCATTGAAAGGAGTGAATTCTAGGGTAAAGTTAAGCGAGGAGGTAGAGCAAATTAAATGGAAAATTCCTGGTGTTTGTGACGCCTGCCCGTTTGGTGCAACGTAGAGGTGGGGAGCGTGGTGAAACAGAGGCGTCATTGTCAGTCCTCTTGAGTTTTGAGTCTCTACCAGACAAAGTCATGTTAGGATATCAGTTGTCAGAATCCATTGTGCGGTTTCAGGTGCCACATGGTCATGTTGCAGCAGTGTTGGAGGGAGATTCCAAGACGTGGGAAGTGTGCAGGATTGTGTAGTTTTGGTGGATAAAGTTGTGTGTGTCAACTGTAGGGGTGCTCATGTTGCTGGGGATTGGAAGGGGTCCAGTGTGAGAGAGGCAGGTTGAAGTGGCTAAAGTCAAAGTAGTGCAAAGGGTGTTGTATGCTGAGGCAGTGAAGAAAGTGGAGGAGGATGGGTCAGGGTGAGGGATCCTTAGAAGATGCCAGTGAGTAGTAGATTTGTGCCAGCACAGAGGGATAGCGCGTTCATAGCAATGGTTGTTAACTGTAATGCTGGAATTGGAACATAAATCACAGAGAATTTATGTTGTGGTGGTAGCTGCAGAGAAATATTTGGGTATACAAGATTTGACTTCAGAAGAGTTCCAGGGTGCGTTGAGGGGTGGTATCCCATCCTCCCAGGCCGTTGACATGGTGCAGGAGTAGATAAGGTCAAAGTAGTGGAATAGGGTAGTGGGGTTTTAATGAGTGAAGGTGGTGGTGTCTAGGGTTATATTTCACTTTCTTAGAGGAACAGGATGAATGAAGAGAGTTGAATGTAGGTAGGCCTTGACAGTAGGTGGCGGTGTATTCACCTAAAAATGAGATGCGATCCGCCAACCAAATCCCAAAGAAGAAGAATGAACGAATGGCGGGAGTCAACTCAATCCCTCATTAGATTACTCATTCAGAGTAGTATTTTCGAAATTTCACATACTATGAAACTACATTTTTTTGCATACTATTTAGAAGGAATGGGGAAAGAATAGAGTTTTGGAATAAACACAGAAAACGAGGTCTGTGGTAAACACAGGTTTAGAAAATCTTATACGTTTTATTCTATGAGATAATCTTCATCAGCTAACGTCTCCTTTTGTAAATTTTAAATACTTTTTGTAATAATAAAAAACACATAAAGGCTTCATAATTCATAAAGGTAATTTATTTTTGTAGGTATGTTTTTACCCGTTTTCATGACATCCAGTTACAGTCTTGTCCCATCGCTGCAATTACCGTAAGGGAGATGCGAAGGACAAGAACCATGCGTACTCTGAAACACGACTCTGCCAAGCTGCATTGCTTCTTGACACACTGCTCGCTTAACCCGGAAGCTATCCACACCAATGTGTCGGATGAAACACCGTACAAAGTCAGCATGCATGCGTCCGGCCCGCCACAAGGAGTCGCTAGAGTGCGATGGGACAAGGACATCCCAGCCGGCCAAACCCTCCCCAAACCCGGACGACACGGGGCTAATTGTATGGCGCCTCATGGGTCTCCCGGTTGCGGCTGGCTGCAACACAGCCTGGGATCGAACCCGGGTCTGTAGTGACGCCACTAGCACTGCAATGCCTTAGACCGCTGCGCCACTCAGGAGATCACTAAAGGTCATGTTAACTGGCCTACGCTAATATGGGTATTCGGACATGGCCATTTCGGCCTTCCACTAGTCTACTACTGGCAGCCAGTGAGGTGGAATTAGATCTAGGGCTAGGCAGTTACTGTTAGATGTGTTTATGTGAGAGGCATGGTAGCTTGTCTGACTGGACACCACTGTTCCTCCCAAGGTAAGCTGATGCCTGGCTGTTGCCATGACGCTGCTGGGGGGAAGCAGGGGTTGAAGAGGGATCTGGGGTGAGGAGGACACCTTTACAGCACTCAGGAGTTCCATCTATATTTTGCTTTCATTTTGCCTTTCTCTCTTTTTCACTGACCACACCAATGGACCACACTGCAGGGAAGAAAGGTGGGAAAGACAACAGAGGACTTACAAGCTCTGCAACACCCCACATATGAGAGGAAATGTTCAAACAACATCTCAGGAAGGTTTGAAAATGTATTGGCCAGGGTAAGCAGTGGTGTGAAATAGTGATGGAGCAACAGGTGTGATCCCTAACCGCTGGTCAGTCCTTGCCCTCATGTGGTGTATGGCAAGGGCATAGGGTGGTGTCTATGCCCCCGGCATTCACCACACCACACCACGGACACCAGCACTGGTGAGGCTCCGGACTGGCCAGTCAGCCTGCTCTTATTCTTGTTCTCTTCTTCCATCCATCTTTCCCTCTTTTCATACTGGTTTCCATCAGTCTATACTCTATTTTCTTTGACAGAGAGGAATACAAATTCACAAAAAAGTTATTATATTCAAATGAAATAACATCAGGATCATAGGTCTTATTTCCAACAAAACATTGAGAGGAGATAGTTGTAAATGCCTTTTTCTTATTCAACAGTTGATTGATGATTTTCCAAGTTGATTTTATATTATTTAAGGATTCTTGGAATTTGTTAGTAAAATACAATTTGGGGGATATCTGAAGTAGTTGAGTAAATTTGTTCTTACACTTTTTGTAATTTGCAGAATTCAGGGGAAAAGTATTTGTGAGACATTTTTGATACAATTTTTTTTTTTACCGGTTGTAAACCAAGGTTTCCAGAACCCTTCTGCTGTTCTTTTATGTTGTTTAACAAAGGGAAAGCTGTGGTGAAATGCAGAATTGAAAGATGAGAAAAGTCTGGTAAGCAAACTCCACATCGGCCTGATTTTCAAAAAATCCCATGAAATATCATCAATCAACATCTTACAGCGCTCACAACTACTTTTGTTAAATATTCTACATTTAATGCTACTAATCTTTCCCATCTGTTAATTTCCAGCTGCCAAAGAGAAGTGGAAAATTGGAAAGTGGTCAGAAGTGTCAGTATAAAGTATACCAGTATTAGACACATTATTCAAAGAATTTGTAAAATAATATTATCAATAAGGGTGTCAGATGAAATGGTCACTCCTGTGGGCTTATAGATGAGGGGATACAGATAGCTAGAGTATAAAGTATTCAAAAAGTCAGACGTCAGTAGTTCTGTCACACCCTGATCTGTTTCACCTGTATTTGTGATTGTCTCCACCCCCCTCCAGGTGTCGCCCATCTTCCCTATTTTCCCATGTATTTATATCTGTGTTCTCTGTTTGTCTATTTGTAGTTTTGTTCGTCAAGTCTCACAGTGTTTTTTCCCTTGCTCCTGTCTTTGCTATAGTTCCTGTTTTCTAGTTTCCCGGTTTTGACCATTCCTGCCTGCCCTGACCCTGCCTGCCGCCCTGTACCTTTGCCCCACCTATCTGGATTACTGACCTCTGCTGCCCTTGACCCGTCCTTTTGCCTGCCCCTGTTTGAATAAAAAACTTTTGTTACTTCGACACCGTCTGCATCTTGGTCTTACCTTAAACGTGATAGGTTCTCAATTTTAAATAAGTTTATGTTGTAATCACCCAATTGAAAACACACTGTATCTTCATTATTAATCAAATCCAAGGTTGATGCAAGGATATCAATGAAACTACCAATGTCAGAATCAGGTGGCCGATAGATGCATCCAATTACATTTTTTTTTACCACCAAATAAATTAACAGGAGGGAATTTCTATGAAAAGAGATTCAACATCAATGTTATCAGATGTAAGTACGAGGTTCTCTCTTACAAATAATTGAAAACGTTTATGAACAAAAATGGACACTCCTCCCACTCTGAATGTTCTACAGTGGTGAACAGCATTATAAGGAGACATGTCATAAAGCTCTTCAGTCAACCATGTTTCTGAAAGGGCAAAAATGGAACATTTTTGACTGAAAGAAGACAGATAATTAACAAAATGGTCATGATTTTTAGGAAGAATGCGAACGTTCAAATTAAAGGCAGGAAATAAGCTTGTCTTTGAATTATAATATCATTATCAATATCATTAATATCTAATGGGTTAAAGACAGGGTTGATATCCTGGCCAACTAAGAGAGATACACAGTCGGCATCATCCAGAGAGCGGAATGGAAAATGGTGCTGGAGGGGATGGCTTCTGTTTTACGGGCTACTAAATAACTGTGCTATTTTGTGTTTTTTTTGCATTGTCTGTAACTTATTTTGTACATAATGTTGCTGCTACCGTCTCTTTTGACCGTATAGAGCGTCTGGATATCAGAACAGCAATTACTCACCTCAAACTGGACGAAGATTTTTTCTTTAATGAGTCCGACGCAAAGGAAACATGCTTCTCCAAGACCAGGCCCAAATCCCTGTCATTCGCATGAAGAAAATACTGAAATCCCGGGGGCGGAGATCAGGGTGCCTTGTGAGAATTTGTCGCGAGTGGGTAACCCGCCTCTACGATCTGTTCTACTGGCCAACGTGCATTCACTGGAAAATAAACTGGATGATCTCCTCTCAAGACTATCCTACCAACAGGACATTAACAACTATAATATCTTATGTTTCACCGAGTCGTGGCTGATTGATGACATGGATAATATACAGTTGGCTGAGTTTTTTTTCCCGTGCATTGGCAGGACAGAATAGCTACGTCTGGTAAGACGAGGGGTTTTGGTGTGTGTCTATTTGTCAATAACAGCTGGTGTGCAATGTCTAATATTAAAGACGTCTCGAGGTATTGCTCGCCTGAGGTAGAGTACCTCATGATAAACTGTAGACCACACTATCTATCAATAGAGTTTTCATCTATATTTTTCGTAGCCATCTATTTACCACCACAAACCGATGCTGGCACTAAGACCGCACTCAACGAGCTGTATACGGCCATAAGCAAACAGGAAAATAATCATCCAGAAGCGGGGCTCCTAGTGGATGGGAACTTTAATGCAGGGAAACTTAAATCTGTTGTAGCCTAATTTTTACCAGCATGTCACATGTGCAACCAGAAGAAAAAATACTTTATTTTAAGAATGTGAAATGTCAGAATAATAGTAGAGAGAATGATTAATTTCAGCTTTTATTTCTTTCATCACATTCCCAGTAGGTCAGAAGTTTACATGCACTCAATTAGTATTTGGTAGCATTGCCTTTAAATTGTTTAACTTGGGTCAAACGGTTTGGGTAGCCTTCCACAAGCTTCCACAATAAGTTGGATGAATTTTGTCTCATTCCTCCTGACAGAGCTGGTGTAACTTAGTCAGGTTTGTAGGCCTCCTTGCTTGCACAAGCTTTTTCAGTTCTGCCCACAAATTGTCTATAGGATTGAGGTCAGGGCTTTGTGATGGCCACTCCAATACCTTGACTTTGTTGTCATTAAGCCATTTTCCACAACTTTGCTAGTATGCTTGGGGTCATAATCCATTTGGAAGACCCATTTGCAAGCAGGCCCATTGTTGTGCCACTATGGAGCAGTGGCTTCTTCCTTGCTGAGCGACCTTTCAGGTTATGGTGATATAGGACTCGTTTTACTGTGGATATAGATACTTTTGTACCTGTTTCCTACAGCATCTTCACAAGGTCCTTTGCTGTTGTTCTGTAATTGATTTGCACTTTTCGCACCAGAGTACGTTCATCTCTAGGAGACAGAACGCGTCTCCTTCCTGAGCGGTATGACGGCTACGTGGTCCCATGGTGTATATACTTGCGTACTATTGTTTGTACAGATGAACATGGTACCTTTAGGCGTTTGGAAATTGCTCCCAGAATGGACCAGACTTGTGGAGGTCTAAAAAAAAATTCTGAGGTCTTGGCTGATTTTTTCTTTTGATTTTCCCATGATGTCAAGTAAAGAGGCACTGAGTTTGAAGGTTGGCCATGAAATACATCCACAGGTACACCTCCAATTGACTCAAATGATGTCAATTAGCCTATCAGAAGCTTCTAAAGCCATGACATCATTTTCTGGAATTTTCCAAGCTGGTTAAGGGCACGGTCAATTTAGTTTATGTAAACTTCTGACCAACTGGAATTGTGATACAGTAAATTATTAGTCAAATAATCTGTCTGTAAACAATTGTTGGAAAAATTACTTGTGTCATGCACAAAGTAGATGTCCTAACCGACTTGCCAAAACTATGGTTTGTTAACAAGGAATTTGTGGAGTGGTTGAAAAACGAGTTTTAATGACTCCAACCTAAGTGTATGTAAACTTCCGACTTCAACTGTATATACTAGGTGGTGTCAGAGGAAGTCCCCAAAAATGGTCAAAGACGCCAGTCACCCAAGTCATAGACTGTTCTCTCTGCTACCGCACGGCAAGAGGTTTTGTAGTGCCAAGACTAGGTCCAAAAGGCTCAACCCCCAAGCCATAAGACTGCTGAACAATTAATCAAATGGCCACCTGGACTATTTACATTGACCCCCCCCTCTTTTTTTTTTTACACTTCAGCTACTCGCTGTTCATTATCTATGCATAGTCACTTTACCCCTACCTACATGTACAAACTACCTCGACTAACCTGTACCCCTGCACATTGACTCTGTACCGGTGGTACCCCCTGTATATAGCCTCAGTATTGTAATTGTATTATGTAACTTTTTATTTTATACTTTAATTTATTTCGTAAATATTTTCGTAACTCTATTTCTTGAACTGCATTGTTGGTTAAGGGCTTGTAAGTAAGAATTTCACGGTAAGGTAACCTGTTGTATTCGGTGCATGTCCAATACAACCATACATTTGTGTTATTTTTATCAACAGGGGTACACTTCCTATGGAATGCACATTGACACAATCCACATAACACCACTAAGGACTTCAGAGGATTATGACATTTAGAGCAATGTGTGTTTTTGGTCATGAGATTAGTTGAAACACATGAACAAAGTAGAATAAATATGTGTTTATGTGTTGAGTGTGTGTGCATGTCAATTCAGAAATCAGTTGACTATAGCGGAGTCACTTGCCATAGGCCTACGAAAGAGAGGGGGGGGGGGGGGGGGGGGGGGGTGAATGACCAGCTGATCATACTTCAACTAGTCGTGGCAGCAGTACCTTTTCTTTTGATTAAGATTTTGGCTCCCTTCAGTCATTTGGCTCTCCTGAGAATATGAGCAGTTTCACCACAATAGATCTGGACCGTCTATCGGGGAAGAAATGTCCATTCCTATGTGCCCTCTCCATCACGATGAGTTTAGGGCCCAGTTTGGGTTGATCTGCCAAGAGTTTCTTGTGATTCTGTGTCATGCCATGTTTCAGTCTTTACGTCCTCAATTCTTTCGATTAAAATGTTATTGCGTCTTGATTGATTTGAGGTAGTCTCCTTTGAAAGAGTGCCAATCAAGTGTTGTTTGGAAAATTGCGAAATCCTCAGACATGGTTTTGAATGCAGTCTGGCTGGTGACATTCTCGCCCTATAGCTCCACCTCCCACTGCGTACATTCCAAACTGTTTAAATTCCATTACATCCTTAAACAGATCATCAACACTTTTGTTGGTAGAATCCATAAAGAGTTGCAGGAAGGACTTAAAGTTATTTACCTGCAGATCTATTAGATCTTTATAGAACTTGAGTAGTTCATGGAGTGTAGTACTTGATATGTATTATTCTTCCACATTGAGCTTTGAGGCGTTTTTCTGTCTATTATTAGCCATGCTACAAGCTTGTTGTCAGCTAAAAATCCCTCTCAAAAACAACCTCCGCCAGATAAATGACAAACACACACTTGATCACACATGCACCAGTACGATAAACAGACAGAAGGCGAAGGATCCTGGCTACACTTTACTAAACAAGCGGGAGATTATTAACACGGAACCCAAACCGGCTGCGCGCGTGCGCCATCGTGCATAAATTTATTTTGTCCCCCCACACCAAACGCGATCATGACACGCAGGTTAAAATATCAAAACAAACTCTGAACCAATTATATTAATTTGGGGACAGGTCGAAAAGCATTAAACATTTATGGAAATGTAGCTAGCTAGCTTGCACTTGCTAGCTAATTTGTCCTATTTAGCTAGCTTGCTGTTGCTAGCTAATTTGTCCTGGGATATAAACATTGAGTTTTATTTTACCTGAAATGCACAAGATACTCTACTCCACTTATTAATCCACACATAAAATGGTCAACCGAATCGTTTCTAGTCATCACTCCTCCTTCCAGGAGTTTTATTCTCTTGACTTTATATTGTGATGGGCAACTTTCATAAATTAGGTGTATTACAGCTACTGACCTCATTCGTCTTTCAGTCACCCCCGTGGGTATAACCAATGAGGAGATGGCACGTGGGTACCTGCTTCTATAAACCAATGAGGAGATGGGAGAGACAGGACTTGCAGAGCGAACTGCAGTCACAAATAGAACTGACATCTATTTTACCCCTTAGCAACGCAGACGCTCATTGGTGCGCGCGAGCAGTGTGGGTGAAATAATTGAATAATATAGATTTCTAAATTTATTTATCAATGCTTGCACACGCGACGTGAGCGGTGTGGTCAGCCTGTAACTCGCAAATTAGTGCTGTGGATACACCCGTCAAAGATGCTTTGGAGAGACAGTGGCAGGAGCATTCGTTTACCCATGGAATGAGCAGCATAAACGAATAAAGCATTGCATCATATCATCGCATTATGGAAAGGACAGGCTACTTCGACACTGACAAAATGAAAATCTGAACATCAATAAAAACGACCCTGTCTTGAATTTATCAATAGCCTAGGCCTAGGTTTGTGAAGACACATATTGTAGGCTACAATATGAGAAGGAAATGATAGTCCTAAAAATGCTTTCCAGTTTCCCAATGATGCACAGCTCACTTTCTGGTGATGGCCAATGCACTTGTGCCAAAACTCTCTCTCTCTTGTTTTACTTTGTAAAATAATATTTTGAAGTGTATCAAATATGTTGGTAGCCTACAGCAGACAGATAGATTCGAGTCTTCTCTCTTCAGCAGGAGCCATTTTCTTTCCAATCTGTGTATTCCCATGATTGTATTATAAATATTGAGAAAGGCCTGTTTTGTCAACATGCTGTTTGTTCACTGACAGATTTACTGCGCATTCCCAACTGTAGGCTTGTTATTGGGCTACACTCCACAGCTAGGCTATTATTTTATAAAGAAACTATTGATAATCTGTGGCTAAATTATAGGCCTTCTTGTGGTAGGCTATTCAGAATTATTTCATTTATTTCTGAACACACAGCATGAATTCTATAACTTTGGCATATGTATTTGTTGCAGCTATGATTCTGTAAGGAAATAAATGATCAAGTGTAACGCTGGAGAGATGAAAGTTGCAGGCTCATGTCTATCAGAGCAGAGAGAGGGAGAGATAACATAGAAAGAACATCTCATTCAAGTTCTGTGAGAGATAGATACAGGCACGCTTCTCACACAGCCATGGTCTCAAACCTAGGTTACAACCGCAGACCACTTGTAACCATGCCAGCCCAGGACCTCCACATCTGGCTTCTTCCCCTGCGGGATTGTCTGAGACCAGCCACCCGGACTGCTGATAAAACTGTGGATTTGCACAAGCAAATCATTTCTGCACAAATTGTCAGAAACCATCTCAGGGAAGCTCATCTGCCTGCTCGTCGTCCTCACCAGGGTCTTGACCTGACTCCAATTCGTCATTGTAACCGTGGGCAAATGCTCACCTTCGATGGCCACTGGGACGCTGGAGAAGTGTGCTCTTCATGGATGAATCCTGGTTTCAACTGTAATAGGCAGATGGCAGACAGCGTGTATGGCGCCGTGTGGGTGAGTGGTTTGTTGATGTCAACATTGTGAACAGAGTGCCAAATGGTGGCAGTGGGGTTATGGTATGGGCAAGCTTAAGCTATAGATAATGAACACAATTGTATTTTATCGATGGCAATTTGAATGCACAGATACTGTGACGAGATCCTGAGGCCCATTGTTGTGCCATTCATCCACCGCCATCACCTCATGTTTCAACATGATAATGCATGGCCGGCCCCATGTCGCAAGAATCTGTACACAATTCCTGGAAGCTGAAAATGTCCCAGTTTTTCATGGCCTGCATATTCACCAGACATGTCACCCATTGAGCACGTTTGGGATGCTCTGGATTGGCGTGTACGACAGGGTGTTCCAGTTCCTGCCAATATCCAGCAACTTGGCACAGCCATTTAAGAGAAGTGGGACAACATTCCACAGGCCACAATCAACAGCCTGATCAACTCTATGCGAAGGAGATGTGTCGCACTGCCTGAGGCAAATGATGGTCACACCAGATATTGACTGGTTTTCTGATCCATGTCCCTACCCCTTTTAAAAAAAAAAGGTATCTGTGACCAAAAGATGCATATCTGTATTCCCAGTCATGTGAAATCCATAGGCCTAATGAATTTATTTCAATTGACTGATTTCCTTATGTGAACTGTAACTCAGTAGAATCTTTGAAATTGATGCGCAAAGAATTTTAACAAACAAAGAACAGAAATGCCACAGCAGTGGGTTAGTAATAGATGGTCAGTCATGGAAAAAGTACCCAACTGTCATACTTGAGTAAAAGATACCTGAATAGAAAATGACTCAAGTAAAAGTCAACTAGTAAAATACTACTTAAGTAAAAGTATTTGGTTTAAAATATACTTAAGTATAAAAATAAAAGTTAATTGCTATAATATACTTAAGTATCAAAAGTAAAAATACAACTTTAAATTCCTTATATTAAGCAAATAAGGGGCACACTCAGACATCATTTACAAATGATGCAAGTGTGTTTAGTGAGTCCGCCAGATCAGAGGCCGTCTGACTGAAGTCTGAGATTTCCCATTTCCGAGTTTCAAGTTGTTTTGAACATGGCAGAAGTCATGCTAGATTGATAACATGGCCAATGTATTCAACCTTTTCTGGTCCATGGTTTTGCGTGTGAATGTTTATCCTTTAAAGCTCAGAAAAGAGACCCTTTCAGACAGATTTTTTAAATCCTTAAAGCCAGACTTGGACCACACATCCTCTCCACCTAATAGCAGGCAGGGGAAGCAAAATAGTGATTGCTTTGCGGCGCTTGCAGTTAGCCATTGATTCCTTCCAAACCACTCGTTGAACTTGCGATTTCCGACTTGTGTAATGTTTATGTCCTATGGCCGATGAACACCGATACGTGTTATCTATAATTTCTCTTCAGATAGTGCCAAGGATTGAAAAGCATTTGCCAGTAGATTGTCGACGTGATTCATGATGACTGCTTGAGCCTATCACGGCGCAAATAGAGAAGATTACCAATGCCCACCCTTGTATTTTCGCTTGCTGCACCGAGCTAGGCTGAAACACCTGCATTTTGGAGCTGCCTTACTCAAGAAAGAGATCATGTTCGTATGCAGCTTTATTCATTAAATTAATATATCTATATATATTTGACATTGTTTGCAAACTGATATGTGACACGAATTAATACCAAATCAACATGAAAAACAGGCAAAAAGAAAATGGTCATATATATTTTTAAGCTCTGCCCCACCTGCCCTGAATGACAGGTCGCCACTGCTTAGAACTATTCCTCTTTGGCTATGACTGCAACGTTGTGCAGTTTGGTTTTTACTGCTTCTTCACATCGAACTGATAAATGACTCACTTCAGATTGTCTAAGAAAATGACTTTTCTTGGGAGCAAGACTGACATAATTCTGGGACAGATGCATGAGTGCTTCCATGAAATAGGACTCCCGAGGAGGTAGAGGGGCTGATGGAGAGAAGAGCTGCCCGTTAGTTACACTGAGAGAATAACATTACATTTTTTCAATTAACAGTATTTAAGGCATCCATTTATATTCAGATTTGTTCTTATAGCTACACTGACCTAACATAGAAAGAGAAGAGTATGCCATTTTTATTTGATATAAAACATATTTGTACATTGACTTGCTGTTGCTCTGCATGTAAGAATGCCTTTTGATAGGTTTCTGCACATTTTCTGTTTACAGATTGCATCTATTAAAAGTATTTTGATAGTAACTTTAAGTAGAGTAAAAAGGTGATTTAATACCAATTATTGATCGTCATGGATGCACTTACAAACCAATAGTATGACACCAAAGTAAACATTTTATTTTGAAATGAGTTCCAATGTAATTCTGGCACAAAACGTTTGTACCACTACAGTCGATATGGTTACAAAACAAACATTTACTGAATAAATGAATGTACTTTAGTACCTCATGACAACAAGACAAGTAAACATAAAAACCCAAAATGGGGGAAGAAGTATATTGCATTAAAAATAAAAGAGTAGATTCTATTATACAAAAGTTCTGGCATTTACAAAGGCAGCCTTATTTGTTGCTTGTGTCTATATAAATATAAATCTCTAGATAAAGCGTGGATATACGCTGATATGGTCCCTCTATTTTAGCAGACATGCGACGAGGGGTGGGGCTTTAGCCTGAGTCGATAACCTTCTCTGATCTCTGTGACAACCCCATGCCGCTCCAAGACAACCAGAATAATACTAGTTCTCAACTCGACTAGTTTCAAGGAGTCCAAACCCCACCCAAGCTAGTATACATTTCAGTTCAGCTTAACTTTCTTATTACAATGTGGTTCAATGCTAAGGATCCCTTTAGTGTGACCTTAATCCTTATCATTCATTTTATTTACTTTAAGTAAAAGTAGATAAAGTGCATGCAGCACATGCTTGGGGTTCTGAATGATTCTGAAGCTTGCTACAGTTGAAAGATAGCTACATATGATTCTGTACAGTACGTAGAGGTCTACTGGCTTCCCTTACTAAAGAAAGATGCCTTCTGAGACCCTCAACTAAAACCCAACATCTCTTCATAACATACACAATGATACAGGGAAAAGAGAGCTTCCGTAAGACTCGATGATTCCTGCCAACTACACCAGACTTCTACTAGTGAGGACTGGCACTACCATTGACTTACAGCGGCCCACCTGGGATATCTAGTTGCTGTCTATAGGTGTCAGGTTGCCTTGATACAGCGCTATCGCAAGCTGATGCTACAACGTCCACTTAGCTAGGTACTAGCCTATACTTGTCTGAAACCTTATCACTGATGTTACTATATTACTACTCAGGCCTAGGACAGACAAAAACTACTAAATGGCTACTCAAGCTATAGGATGATGGGCTTGCTAATGCTTCAACATTATCCCCAAGCATGGCGTAACAACATCTACACTCTTTCTTCCTAACACGATCCATAATGCTGTACTTCTGTGGACAGGCTGGCTGCTGTAGAACCGATGCTCTGGGTGTACCTGAGAGTAGTGATAGACCAGACCTGATGGGCTTGTGTGTTATTGTAATTATTGTGCACTGAGCTTAGTTACTGCTGATGATTTGACAGGATTGTACAGAGGTGATATTATAGACAGTGCTGAAGGTTAGTGGTTGTGGATGTAGACAATGGGTTTTTGAAATATTTAAGTTTGAAAAATCTCTCCTGCTTTTGTACAGAAACCTCTCTACATCCTTTAAATTGTCTACATAAGTACATGCAACGATTTGGTGATCTACTACTGTTGCTACGTCCACTAGACAAGACAAGATAACATGTCATCACTAGATCCCCAACATTTACACAACATCAAAGAGTTATTAGTTCTAAACACAACATGGCAGGATCAACTCACAGCAATTTAACCATTATTTTACATTCTAATATTATTGCTGTAACCCTTCACTTACTGTACTTTATAGAGGAGGTATGAGGCAAGTATACAGGGTGATGTCATGTGACATCCCTAGGAGGGGTCAGAGGTTGACGGCTAGTGTTTACATAACAATGGTGATGTTATAATAAGTGGCCACACACTGCTGGCAGTAAAAAGTCCCTCATCTCTCTAAAACTACAGAAAAATAAAAAGCTGTGCAAGTTTGTTCTTTGTTACCTTCTTACTAACTTCTGTCATTATTTTTCCCTTTTTTGAGAAGTTATCACTTAAAAAAAAAAAAGTTCCATCTGTGCAATTTCACATTGTAGTATACAAACAATGCTTTATAATATTTGACCGATGTAGCTCCCTAATCCTATGTAGCAGCATGCAAAGACGTGCACAACCTTTAAGGGGGTTTATGAAACATAAAACCTAAGAGATGGTGAAAACAAGGCTTCTGAACCCCACTAATCCCATGGTCTGTCAATCATTAATTGCTCTGAACCAATAGCTCTCTGATAAAGTGGCGAGCTCCCATTGGACTGATCCCGCCATAGTTAGACTGGTTCAGGAAGCCTTATTTTCCCATCCCTCCTATATATACCCACACACAGAGGGAATTAGCCAGTTTAACAGAGAAAAGCTGCATCCCAATTGTCAAGTGACTTCTTCTCCTTGTCTCCTCACCCTAACCTTTAATGATGTGAAAAGGCAGGCAGGTGAATGTAGAGGAATTTGTTTTCCATCTCCAGTTCCTTCACATCAGTGCAAACGGAGGATAGAAGATGAGAACAGCAAGCCACTTTAGACAATGGAGAGTAATACTGCTAACATGCAGAGAAGACATTAAAACGAATGTGAGATATTAGCATTACAACATTAAAAAAACATTTAAGATTACACGTAAAAGGTGAGAAGATTATAAGGTAAAACAGGCATTAAAATGTGAATCTCAAAAGGTTGCGGGAAAAGTTGTTGTGGAGAAAATAAATACTCCATCAGGAAGAGTCCACCTTATTAGGGGGGTGGGTGACTCCTTCCATTGGTATGTTCAAGAACTCTGCAGCTCCTGAGCGCAGGGCCAGCTTTAGCCTTTTGGGGGCTCTAAGAGCGGCAAATTTGTTTCATGGGACCCCTCTTGATGACAGTCAGAAAAATGCATGTTTTAAAGATAATTTCCTGCAGTTCTACACATTTTGCCATGGGGCAGAGAGAACATTTAGCAATTTTCTACGAAAAATTCATGCAATTCTAGTTCTGCCATGGGGCAGAGAGACATTATTGCATTTCTACCCATTTTACCATGGGGTGAATAATTTCCTACAATTCATCACATTTTACCATGGCTTATGCCATGTTATTGATATCTGAGTGAGAGTGACTAACAAAATCAATGAGGGCCCCCTGGAGGTCAGGGACAGTAAGTTGAGTTCCTAAAAAATAAAAAGTGCTTATGCCTTGAGTGTGTTCAGAGTGTTGTAGAACAGGTGGCTCCTCCACTGGGTTTATGTGGGACACAGCACTGTAGGGACAAGAAGAACACCCAGAAAACAGCTGTCAACCTAAAATGATGTACCACATGGAAGAGAGCAATTAAGAACGGACGGGAGGGTGAGCAAGAGCGTGTGTGTGAGTAGGAGGAGGGAGTGTGTGTAAGATAGAGGGTAAGTAAAGTAAGTACACCATAATCACAATCACAGCACAGGTACACTACACTACAGCACAGAGCCAGGGAAGGGGGCTGTCTCGGAGGTGTGTGAGAGCGGGCTCTCCACACATTGCGTGTGTGTGCGTTTCCTGTATGCATGTCATTGTGTGTGTGTGTGTGTGGCTCACAAACCTCCACCTTTCTCATACTAGAACTAGCGACAGAGCAGCGCAGCAGAGGCGAGAAACAAGGAGGGTAAAGGTCAAGATGAAAGGCTTCGAAAAACCCTGCAGGCCTTCAGTGAACAAAGAACACATTGGAAGTAGACCCTCCTAATAACATGTGTCCTAACAGGACCCTTGTGTCCTGCAGCATCTTTCTCCGGCACTAGGTCATAGTGAGACTGTCAATCTAGACAAAAGCTCTGTTTTGAATGGGAGCAATGTTTCCTCAAAGTAATTGAGTATCTTTGAGAATGTACACCTTGTGTGGTAATGTGTGGTGTTTTGAACGGGAGTAAGAGTTTTGAAACTGGTAGGGAGGGAGTACCTTTGAGAATGTAGTCTGTTAGGAGGCTGGGTACCTTCTCACTGTCCTCCCGCATGGCATGCAGAACTGCATGGAGGGAAGAGCAAAAAATGAAAAAAGATTTGGGATGAGTTACTATCATGGTCATAATAGGACATTTCGGTCTTCACATTACAGCTTTCATCGGTTGGCCTACAGTGACTTAAAAAGTTAACAGACAAAGTGTGGTTTGTAAAATAAATAATACAAGGTTGTAATAAACAGGAACATGTCCGTACTCACTCTTGGTGAGGATCTGAAGGTCTTCCACAGAGGGGGAGCCAGAGTTCTTCTCATAGGGGATAACTGTGGTCAGATACTGAGAGCGAGAAACACACGTCACAACCACAGAATGAGGAGAGAGAGAACACGACACAGGAGAGAGGGAAGGCAAAGGATGGAGGGGGATAAAAAAAAAGACAAAAATGTTGAACAGAAAGAAAAAGAAAAACTGCACCATGATAAAAGAGAAAGTTAAGAATTTTTGATGCAAAACTCGTCTGTAGTTCTGCCTGCTTGAACGACAAATAGCTCAGATACACATAAAAACATGAAATGACCCCGTGATTCGATAGAGCGTCACTCAGTGATGCACAAATATGATATAACATTCAACATGGGTAAATCTTAACTTTCAACTGGAACAACCAGCATTTTAACTACTTTGCAGACAACCATAATATCCATAAAAAATATAAAATTCCCAGTTTACGCTACAAAATCAACTTAAAGAGGTTTTAAAAAGAGGTTAGATTTGACTCAGAATTCTATGACAGAGTAAGGAAATGTTGGCAGAATAGATGGATGCATATCAATGTATGAATAATATAATTCACCAATATTTTTCTTGGTAGTCCAACAAATCTTGCTCTCAGATTGTAAAATCACAGCTGGCCTGGTACATTGTTTGTTGTCTCCAGCCATTTGGGATGCGCTGTTTCAGTTTCAATTACTCAATATAGTAATGAACGTGCAGGGACGAGACAGACAGGCAGATTTTCTCGGCCAGTCGGAATCATGAATCAGCTGGCATAATTTGTATGGATATATACAAAGAAATATAAATTGAAAAAAGGTCAAACGAAACGAAGTGCAGCTAGTTTGCAGTCTTTCCAGTTTCAGTTTGAAGTGACTCTGTTAGCTGTGTTGTTGGCTAGCTCCCCTGAACAACAGTTTCCTGGTGAGAGAGCACATTCTCCATACCAGGCGAAATCACGCCTCATTAGCTCATTGTTACGCATGTATCCAAATAAATGTCACTGGAAAACAGCTTAAACAAATGCAGCTACATTGCTGTTATTCTGGCTGCACTTTTTGACACGATCGTAAGTTACCTGTAGTTGGCTAGCTAGCTAGCAAGCAAGGGATAACATTTACAAGCACCGACTGGGTCGCGTCCATAGATACAGAGCAGAAAGACTGAACGACTGGGTCACGTCTCTGGAAACCGAACCGATAGAGCGAACGACCAGCCGGCTTGGGTAGCAACCCTAGATTTGTGTCGGGACTATTTCTTGTGGAAGGATGAAATAGTATGAATAAATTCATCAAAATAAAGTTAATAAAGTTATTTGAATATGTTGGTAATCCGATGTATAAAAGTGATAACACCCTCGAAGCCGGTGTTTGGAGGATATATTGGCAGTTTTCTGCCCCCGACTTGTCTCGGACCTAACACACGTACCAATATATCCTCCAAACACCGGCTTCTAGGGCATTGTCACTTAAGTCTTTTTTTTTTTACGGCGTGCGGCTGGGATCTTTCATCTCAGCACTTTACATTTATATCTCTGTTCAGTGTATGTTCGCTGACGGAATATAAATTATGTCAGTAGATTTTCTGTATTCCTCAGAGGGGACACTAATTCAGAGAAGTTTAGGCAGCTAGACAAATTCCCTAAATTTGCCGTTGTTCCCCTGTTAATGAAGTGTTCAAGCAATGTCAGTTGAGTTGAATCAAAAGATGACAGCACATATTGATCATTGACATAAATGCAGTGGCCCGTTCTATTCATTCTATTTATATGGCAGCACATGCAATCAGGCGCAAAGGAGGGGAGAAAATGTGCTATTCAAACGGTTATTATTACGCTGGCCAATTATAGTCATCCAAAATTCCATGACTGTCACAATCCTAAACCTTTACCATCACCCTTTGTATGAATTGTTGGAAGTCAAGAAACTGAATATTTGATAGTGAGAGAGTCATTGGTCGACTCCGAGCCAATAATGAGTGAAAGTAAGTTGTGATTGGTTGGTGTGTGGCTGTAGGTGAGGTTTAAGGCCATTGGTTGGTTTTAGCTTGGTGGGAGACAACTGGGCATTAGTAATAGGAGGATGCTTGTTTGCAGGAAATAAGGAGTGCACACTACTGGATGATTCAGCATCCAGTTACAGCCAATCTCAAGGCTAAATGCTCAGTCAACAAGACAGGAAAAGGATAAGGGAAGAAAAGAACAAGTCATAAAAAGAGAAGGATATGAAAGCTGAGAAGGAGAGCTGCTTAATTTGTGTTTGATGGACAGAGAGAATGAGCCACAGGATGAGAGAGCAGAAAGGAGGGCTTGAGTTAAATTGAAAATGAAAGATGGTAAAATAAAGAGGACATGTGGTAAACACAGCAGCGGCA
The DNA here is from genome assembly GCF_013265735.2 of Oncorhynchus mykiss. Classification (NCBI taxonomy): domain Eukaryota; kingdom Metazoa; phylum Chordata; class Actinopteri; order Salmoniformes; family Salmonidae; genus Oncorhynchus; species Oncorhynchus mykiss. Next base: position 21,770,544 of record NC_048568.1, read on the forward strand.
AAAGCTGTAGAGAAAAGAACTGCAAAGAAAAATGTCAAAAAGATGAGAGGATAGCTAGAGAGAGAGGGGCACCTGTTTGTCCCCTCCTGTGATGCCGAAAGTTTGACGGAGGCCGTTCTGAATGACAGTGGACAGCCCTTCCATAGTGAAGAGCTAGAGGAAGGGAGAGGAGGGAGAGAACGCAAGAGAGATAAAACTACCAGAGAAAGAATGAGAAACCCTCCAAAAAGACATGAGAGCTCTAGAGAGCATGAGAATAAGAAGAGGGGTATAGAACTGGATTCAACCTGCCATCGTTTCTGGTTCCGAAAAGGACAAATTATCCGCACGGAAGTCCAACAGTTCAGATTGGACAAAAACAATGGCAAGGTGAATTCAGACCTACAGGGTCGTTTATTTTACTGTCCAGTTTTCAGCTGGTATTTACAAAGACATATAACAAAGCCCAATAATTACAATGTAATGATGTAAATAAATACATTTTCAGTATGTAAATAGTAGGCTAATAGTGGACTGTAGAATAAAGCAGAAGGAGAGACAGAAAGAGAGACCCAACAGGGTCTGCAGGGTGAGTGCAGAAGTTAGTACAGGACTACTGCAGGGTGTTGTTTTGCACTTCCAGGCATGTCTCTCATGCATTTCTTCTGTTTCCAGTGCATGCATCTAACCTGGTTTGTGCCTGTATAAATGGGCGTGTGCACAATACACTAACAGTGGGGTACAAAATGATTGACACCCTTGATAAAGATGAGCATTAATGACCATATAAAATAAATAATTCAAGTACTGAACTATATTGTATGCTCAAAAAATGTGGGAAATTATGTTATTTTATACTAATACAATTGCCCAGAGAAAGATTTTGTTTAGCAAGTCAATATTTTTCCTGAAAAACGTAGGGGTCAAAATGATTGACCACCCAAAGATTCTTATAAAGTAGTCCAAAGTTGAGTATTTGGTTCCATATTCCTAGCAAACAACGACTACATCAAGCTTGTAACTCTACAGACTTGTTGGATGCATTTGCAGTTTGTTTTGGGTTTATTTTATTCGGATTATTTTGTGCCCAATAGAAATGAATGGTAAATAGACATGCTAAGATATCATTATCATTCATGATTCATTCAGGATTATGGGTAATCATGATAGCATCTACATTAATGTAGAGGTGTTTAGAAACATATACTATTCTTATTTACAATACAATTGACTCCAAAATGACACAATACATTATTTACCATTAATTTAGGGGTGGCAGGTAGCCTCGTGGTTAGAGCGTTGGACTAGTTACCGAAAGGTTGCAAGATTGAATCCCCGAGCTGACAAGGTACTGTTCCTAGGCCATCATTGAAAATAAGAATTGGTTCTCAACTGACTTGCTTAGTTAAATAAAGTTCAAATATTGATGTAGTCATTGTGTGATAGAAATATGGAACCAAATACTAAACTTGTGACTACTTTATTTAGTCTTTGGGGGGTCATTTTGACCACTACATTTGAGTTTAAAAATTATGACTTGTTAAACAAAATCTACTTCTCTGAGCAAATGTATTAGCTCAGTACTTGCATTATTTATTTTATACAGTCAGTACTGCTCATCTTAATTAAGGGTGTCAATAATTTCAGACCCCACTGTATCAAGGCACGTATGTGCATCACAATGTGTATTATATGCATTTCAAATCATACAATACTATGTGTACGAATCTGTGCCCATCTCGCTCACCGTCCCAGGGACATGTGTCCTGTCTGCCCTCTGAGCGCTGCCTGTGGGCCTGATCTTCTTCTTCTTGCGGAGCAGCTCACGGTGCTCCTTCTGCCGATTCTGCACATCGATGAGCAGTGAGATGAAGCTGTTCTTCACCTCCTTCTCAAAGTCCAGCTCGTCCCTCAGGGCCAGGGCCTGGATCAGCTCCTCACTGTAGCGCCTGATGGCCGTCTCCACCTCCTCCAAGGCCTCGCTCAGCTCTGAGACTGAAAGACGACGCAAGCCTGGGAGGAGGTAGGGATTAGAACATAAACATACTAACACATAGAGCTTGACAAATTCCATGAATACATGGCAGGATAACACATCACATACTAACACATACTTACATGGTCAGTCCCAAACGTTTGCATTACAGCTTGATATGTTTTGCATTTAAAGTTACATAACAAGTAAGCAGTAATTGCTGTGTCTATTATGTAACAATGCTACTGTGACCCTGTATCTGTATTCCAGTTGTATATACACTAAATATACAAAACATTTAAGGACACTTGCTCTTTCCCTGACAGACTGACTAGGTGAATCCAGGTGAAAGCTATGATCCCTATATCCTTCCTGTTTGGCCATGTCCGGGGGTATCATCGGATGGGGCCACAGTGTCTCCTGACCCCTCAATGCACTTGTGCCAAAACTCTCTCTCTCTTGTTTTACTTTGTAAAATAATATTTTGAAGTGTATCAAATATGTTGGTAGCCTACAGCAGACAGATAGATTCGAGTCTTCTCTCTTCAGCAGGAGCCATTTTCTTTCCAATCTGTGTATTCCCATGATTGTATTATAAATATTGAGAAAGGCCTGTTTTGTCAACATGCTGTTTGTTCACTGACAGATTTACTGCGCATTCCCAACTGTAGGCTTGTTATTGGGCTACACTCCACAGCTAGGCTATTATTTTATAAAGAAACTATTGATAATCTGTGGCTAAATTATAGGCCTTCTTGTGGTAGGCTATTCAGAATTATTTCATTTATTTCTGAACACACAGCATGAATTCTATAACTTTGGCATATGTATTTGTTGCAGCTATGATTCTGTAAGGAAATAAATGATCAAGTGTAACGCTGGAGAGATGAAAGTTGCAGGCTCATGTCTATCAGAGCAGAGAGAGGGAGAGATAACATAGAAAGAACATCTCATTCAAGTTCTGTGAGAGATAGATACAGGCACGCTTCTCACACAGCCATGGTCTCAAACCTAGGTTACAACCGCAGACCACTTGTAACCATGCCAGCCCAGGACCTCCACATCTGGCTTCTTCCCCTGCGGGATTGTCTGAGACCAGCCACCCGGACTGCTGATAAAACTGTGGATTTGCACAAGCAAATCATTTCTGCACAAATTGTCAGAAACCATCTCAGGGAAGCTCATCTGCCTGCTCGTCGTCCTCACCAGGGTCTTGACCTGACTCCAATTCGTCATTGTAACCGTGGGCAAATGCTCACCTTCGATGGCCACTGGGACGCTGGAGAAGTGTGCTCTTCATGGATGAATCCTGGTTTCAACTGTAATAGGCAGATGGCAGACAGCGTGTATGGCGCCGTGTGGGTGAGTGGTTTGTTGATGTCAACATTGTGAACAGAGTGCCAAATGGTGGCAGTGGGGTTATGGTATGGGCAAGCTTAAGCTATAGATAATGAACACAATTGTATTTTATCGATGGCAATTTGAATGCACAGATACTGTGACGAGATCCTGAGGCCCATTGTTGTGCCATTCATCCACCGCCATCACCTCATGTTTCAACATGATAATGCATGGCCGGCCCCATGTCGCAAGAATCTGTACACAATTCCTGGAAGCTGAAAATGTCCCAGTTTTTCATGGCCTGCATATTCACCAGACATGTCACCCATTGAGCACGTTTGGGATGCTCTGGATTGGCGTGTACGACAGGGTGTTCCAGTTCCTGCCAATATCCAGCAACTTGGCACAGCCATTTAAGAGAAGTGGGACAACATTCCACAGGCCACAATCAACAGCCTGATCAACTCTATGCGAAGGAGATGTGTCGCACTGCCTGAGGCAAATGATGGTCACACCAGATATTGACTGGTTTTCTGATCCATGTCCCTACCCCTTTTAAAAAAAAAAGGTATCTGTGACCAAAAGATGCATATCTGTATTCCCAGTCATGTGAAATCCATAGGCCTAATGAATTTATTTCAATTGACTGATTTCCTTATGTGAACTGTAACTCAGTAGAATCTTTGAAATTGATGCGCAAAGAATTTTAACAAACAAAGAACAGAAATGCCACAGCAGTGGGTTAGTAATAGATGGTCAGTCATGGAAAAAGTACCCAACTGTCATACTTGAGTAAAAGATACCTGAATAGAAAATGACTCAAGTAAAAGTCAACTAGTAAAATACTACTTAAGTAAAAGTATTTGGTTTAAAATATACTTAAGTATAAAAATAAAAGTTAATTGCTATAATATACTTAAGTATCAAAAGTAAAAATACAACTTTAAATTCCTTATATTAAGCAAATAAGGGGCACACTCAGACATCATTTACAAATGATGCAAGTGTGTTTAGTGAGTCCGCCAGATCAGAGGCCGTCTGACTGAAGTCTGAGATTTCCCATTTCCGAGTTTCAAGTTGTTTTGAACATGGCAGAAGTCATGCTAGATTGATAACATGGCCAATGTATTCAACCTTTTCTGGTCCATGGTTTTGCGTGTGAATGTTTATCCTTTAAAGCTCAGAAAAGAGACCCTTTCAGACAGATTTTTTAAATCCTTAAAGCCAGACTTGGACCACACATCCTCTCCACCTAATAGCAGGCAGGGGAAGCAAAATAGTGATTGCTTTGCGGCGCTTGCAGTTAGCCATTGATTCCTTCCAAACCACTCGTTGAACTTGCGATTTCCGACTTGTGTAATGTTTATGTCCTATGGCCGATGAACACCGATACGTGTTATCTATAATTTCTCTTCAGATAGTGCCAAGGATTGAAAAGCATTTGCCAGTAGATTGTCGACGTGATTCATGATGACTGCTTGAGCCTATCACGGCGCAAATAGAGAAGATTACCAATGCCCACCCTTGTATTTTCGCTTGCTGCACCGAGCTAGGCTGAAACACCTGCATTTTGGAGCTGCCTTACTCAAGAAAGAGATCATGTTCGTATGCAGCTTTATTCATTAAATTAATATATCTATATATATTTGACATTGTTTGCAAACTGATATGTGACACGAATTAATACCAAATCAACATGAAAAACAGGCAAAAAGAAAATGGTCATATATATTTTTAAGCTCTGCCCCACCTGCCCTGAATGACAGGTCGCCACTGCTTAGAACTATTCCTCTTTGGCTATGACTGCAACGTTGTGCAGTTTGGTTTTTACTGCTTCTTCACATCGAACTGATAAATGACTCACTTCAGATTGTCTAAGAAAATGACTTTTCTTGGGAGCAAGACTGACATAATTCTGGGACAGATGCATGAGTGCTTCCATGAAATAGGACTCCCGAGGAGGTAGAGGGGCTGATGGAGAGAAGAGCTGCCCGTTAGTTACACTGAGAGAATAACATTACATTTTTTCAATTAACAGTATTTAAGGCATCCATTTATATTCAGATTTGTTCTTATAGCTACACTGACCTAACATAGAAAGAGAAGAGTATGCCATTTTTATTTGATATAAAACATATTTGTACATTGACTTGCTGTTGCTCTGCATGTAAGAATGCCTTTTGATAGGTTTCTGCACATTTTCTGTTTACAGATTGCATCTATTAAAAGTATTTTGATAGTAACTTTAAGTAGAGTAAAAAGGTGATTTAATACCAATTATTGATCGTCATGGATGCACTTACAAACCAATAGTATGACACCAAAGTAAACATTTTATTTTGAAATGAGTTCCAATGTAATTCTGGCACAAAACGTTTGTACCACTACAGTCGATATGGTTACAAAACAAACATTTACTGAATAAATGAATGTACTTTAGTACCTCATGACAACAAGACAAGTAAACATAAAAACCCAAAATGGGGGAAGAAGTATATTGCATTAAAAATAAAAGAGTAGATTCTATTATACAAAAGTTCTGGCATTTACAAAGGCAGCCTTATTTGTTGCTTGTGTCTATATAAATATAAATCTCTAGATAAAGCGTGGATATACGCTGATATGGTCCCTCTATTTTAGCAGACATGCGACGAGGGGTGGGGCTTTAGCCTGAGTCGATAACCTTCTCTGATCTCTGTGACAACCCCATGCCGCTCCAAGACAACCAGAATAATACTAGTTCTCAACTCGACTAGTTTCAAGGAGTCCAAACCCCACCCAAGCTAGTATACATTTCAGTTCAGCTTAACTTTCTTATTACAATGTGGTTCAATGCTAAGGATCCCTTTAGTGTGACCTTAATCCTTATCATTCATTTTATTTACTTTAAGTAAAAGTAGATAAAGTGCATGCAGCACATGCTTGGGGTTCTGAATGATTCTGAAGCTTGCTACAGTTGAAAGATAGCTACATATGATTCTGTACAGTACGTAGAGGTCTACTGGCTTCCCTTACTAAAGAAAGATGCCTTCTGAGACCCTCAACTAAAACCCAACATCTCTTCATAACATACACAATGATACAGGGAAAAGAGAGCTTCCGTAAGACTCGATGATTCCTGCCAACTACACCAGACTTCTACTAGTGAGGACTGGCACTACCATTGACTTACAGCGGCCCACCTGGGATATCTAGTTGCTGTCTATAGGTGTCAGGTTGCCTTGATACAGCGCTATCGCAAGCTGATGCTACAACGTCCACTTAGCTAGGTACTAGCCTATACTTGTCTGAAACCTTATCACTGATGTTACTATATTACTACTCAGGCCTAGGACAGACAAAAACTACTAAATGGCTACTCAAGCTATAGGATGATGGGCTTGCTAATGCTTCAACATTATCCCCAAGCATGGCGTAACAACATCTACACTCTTTCTTCCTAACACGATCCATAATGCTGTACTTCTGTGGACAGGCTGGCTGCTGTAGAACCGATGCTCTGGGTGTACCTGAGAGTAGTGATAGACCAGACCTGATGGGCTTGTGTGTTATTGTAATTATTGTGCACTGAGCTTAGTTACTGCTGATGATTTGACAGGATTGTACAGAGGTGATATTATAGACAGTGCTGAAGGTTAGTGGTTGTGGATGTAGACAATGGGTTTTTGAAATATTTAAGTTTGAAAAATCTCTCCTGCTTTTGTACAGAAACCTCTCTACATCCTTTAAATTGTCTACATAAGTACATGCAACGATTTGGTGATCTACTACTGTTGCTACGTCCACTAGACAAGACAAGATAACATGTCATCACTAGATCCCCAACATTTACACAACATCAAAGAGTTATTAGTTCTAAACACAACATGGCAGGATCAACTCACAGCAATTTAACCATTATTTTACATTCTAATATTATTGCTGTAACCCTTCACTTACTGTACTTTATAGAGGAGGTATGAGGCAAGTATACAGGGTGATGTCATGTGACATCCCTAGGAGGGGTCAGAGGTTGACGGCTAGTGTTTACATAACAATGGTGATGTTATAATAAGTGGCCACACACTGCTGGCAGTAAAAAGTCCCTCATCTCTCTAAAACTACAGAAAAATAAAAAGCTGTGCAAGTTTGTTCTTTGTTACCTTCTTACTAACTTCTGTCATTATTTTTCCCTTTTTTGAGAAGTTATCACTTAAAAAAAAAAAGTTCCATCTGTGCAATTTCACATTGTAGTATACAAACAATGCTTTATAATATTTGACCGATGTAGCTCCCTAATCCTATGTAGCAGCATGCAAAGACGTGCACAACCTTTAAGGGGGTTTATGAAACATAAAACCTAAGAGATGGTGAAAACAAGGCTTCTGAACCCCACTAATCCCATGGTCTGTCAATCATTAATTGCTCTGAACCAATAGCTCTCTGATAAAGTGGCGAGCTCCCATTGGACTGATCCCGCCATAGTTAGACTGGTTCAGGAAGCCTTATTTTCCCATCCCTCCTATATATACCCACACACAGAGGGAATTAGCCAGTTTAACAGAGAAAAGCTGCATCCCAATTGTCAAGTGACTTCTTCTCCTTGTCTCCTCACCCTAACCTTTAATGATGTGAAAAGGCAGGCAGGTGAATGTAGAGGAATTTGTTTTCCATCTCCAGTTCCTTCACATCAGTGCAAACGGAGGATAGAAGATGAGAACAGCAAGCCACTTTAGACAATGGAGAGTAATACTGCTAACATGCAGAGAAGACATTAAAACGAATGTGAGATATTAGCATTACAACATTAAAAAAACATTTAAGATTACACGTAAAAGGTGAGAAGATTATAAGGTAAAACAGGCATTAAAATGTGAATCTCAAAAGGTTGCGGGAAAAGTTGTTGTGGAGAAAATAAATACTCCATCAGGAAGAGTCCACCTTATTAGGGGGGTGGGTGACTCCTTCCATTGGTATGTTCAAGAACTCTGCAGCTCCTGAGCGCAGGGCCAGCTTTAGCCTTTTGGGGGCTCTAAGAGCGGCAAATTTGTTTCATGGGACCCCTCTTGATGACAGTCAGAAAAATGCATGTTTTAAAGATAATTTCCTGCAGTTCTACACATTTTGCCATGGGGCAGAGAGAACATTTAGCAATTTTCTACGAAAAATTCATGCAATTCTAGTTCTGCCATGGGGCAGAGAGACATTATTGCATTTCTACCCATTTTACCATGGGGTGAATAATTTCCTACAATTCATCACATTTTACCATGGCTTATGCCATGTTATTGATATCTGAGTGAGAGTGACTAACAAAATCAATGAGGGCCCCCTGGAGGTCAGGGACAGTAAGTTGAGTTCCTAAAAAATAAAAAGTGCTTATGCCTTGAGTGTGTTCAGAGTGTTGTAGAACAGGTGGCTCCTCCACTGGGTTTATGTGGGACACAGCACTGTAGGGACAAGAAGAACACCCAGAAAACAGCTGTCAACCTAAAATGATGTACCACATGGAAGAGAGCAATTAAGAACGGACGGGAGGGTGAGCAAGAGCGTGTGTGTGAGTAGGAGGAGGGAGTGTGTGTAAGATAGAGGGTAAGTAAAGTAAGTACACCATAATCACAATCACAGCACAGGTACACTACACTACAGCACAGAGCCAGGGAAGGGGGCTGTCTCGGAGGTGTGTGAGAGCGGGCTCTCCACACATTGCGTGTGTGTGCGTTTCCTGTATGCATGTCATTGTGTGTGTGTGTGTGTGGCTCACAAACCTCCACCTTTCTCATACTAGAACTAGCGACAGAGCAGCGCAGCAGAGGCGAGAAACAAGGAGGGTAAAGGTCAAGATGAAAGGCTTCGAAAAACCCTGCAGGCCTTCAGTGAACAAAGAACACATTGGAAGTAGACCCTCCTAATAACATGTGTCCTAACAGGACCCTTGTGTCCTGCAGCATCTTTCTCCGGCACTAGGTCATAGTGAGACTGTCAATCTAGACAAAAGCTCTGTTTTGAATGGGAGCAATGTTTCCTCAAAGTAATTGAGTATCTTTGAGAATGTACACCTTGTGTGGTAATGTGTGGTGTTTTGAACGGGAGTAAGAGTTTTGAAACTGGTAGGGAGGGAGTACCTTTGAGAATGTAGTCTGTTAGGAGGCTGGGTACCTTCTCACTGTCCTCCCGCATGGCATGCAGAACTGCATGGAGGGAAGAGCAAAAAATGAAAAAAGATTTGGGATGAGTTACTATCATGGTCATAATAGGACATTTCGGTCTTCACATTACAGCTTTCATCGGTTGGCCTACAGTGACTTAAAAAGTTAACAGACAAAGTGTGGTTTGTAAAATAAATAATACAAGGTTGTAATAAACAGGAACATGTCCGTACTCACTCTTGGTGAGGATCTGAAGGTCTTCCACAGAGGGGGAGCCAGAGTTCTTCTCATAGGGGATAACTGTGGTCAGATACTGAGAGCGAGAAACACACGTCACAACCACAGAATGAGGAGAGAGAGAACACGACACAGGAGAGAGGGAAGGCAAAGGATGGAGGGGGATAAAAAAAAAGACAAAAATGTTGAACAGAAAGAAAAAGAAAAACTGCACCATGATAAAAGAGAAAGTTAAGAATTTTTGATGCAAAACTCGTCTGTAGTTCTGCCTGCTTGAACGACAAATAGCTCAGATACACATAAAAACATGAAATGACCCCGTGATTCGATAGAGCGTCACTCAGTGATGCACAAATATGATATAACATTCAACATGGGTAAATCTTAACTTTCAACTGGAACAACCAGCATTTTAACTACTTTGCAGACAACCATAATATCCATAAAAAATATAAAATTCCCAGTTTACGCTACAAAATCAACTTAAAGAGGTTTTAAAAAGAGGTTAGATTTGACTCAGAATTCTATGACAGAGTAAGGAAATGTTGGCAGAATAGATGGATGCATATCAATGTATGAATAATATAATTCACCAATATTTTTCTTGGTAGTCCAACAAATCTTGCTCTCAGATTGTAAAATCACAGCTGGCCTGGTACATTGTTTGTTGTCTCCAGCCATTTGGGATGCGCTGTTTCAGTTTCAATTACTCAATATAGTAATGAACGTGCAGGGACGAGACAGACAGGCAGATTTTCTCGGCCAGTCGGAATCATGAATCAGCTGGCATAATTTGTATGGATATATACAAAGAAATATAAATTGAAAAAAGGTCAAACGAAACGAAGTGCAGCTAGTTTGCAGTCTTTCCAGTTTCAGTTTGAAGTGACTCTGTTAGCTGTGTTGTTGGCTAGCTCCCCTGAACAACAGTTTCCTGGTGAGAGAGCACATTCTCCATACCAGGCGAAATCACGCCTCATTAGCTCATTGTTACGCATGTATCCAAATAAATGTCACTGGAAAACAGCTTAAACAAATGCAGCTACATTGCTGTTATTCTGGCTGCACTTTTTGACACGATCGTAAGTTACCTGTAGTTGGCTAGCTAGCTAGCAAGCAAGGGATAACATTTACAAGCACCGACTGGGTCGCGTCCATAGATACAGAGCAGAAAGACTGAACGACTGGGTCACGTCTCTGGAAACCGAACCGATAGAGCGAACGACCAGCCGGCTTGGGTAGCAACCCTAGATTTGTGTCGGGACTATTTCTTGTGGAAGGATGAAATAGTATGAATAAATTCATCAAAATAAAGTTAATAAAGTTATTTGAATATGTTGGTAATCCGATGTATAAAAGTGATAACACCCTCGAAGCCGGTGTTTGGAGGATATATTGGCAGTTTTCTGCCCCCGACTTGTCTCGGACCTAACACACGTACCAATATATCCTCCAAACACCGGCTTCTAGGGCATTGTCACTTAAGTCTTTTTTTTTTTACGGCGTGCGGCTGGGATCTTTCATCTCAGCACTTTACATTTATATCTCTGTTCAGTGTATGTTCGCTGACGGAATATAAATTATGTCAGTAGATTTTCTGTATTCCTCAGAGGGGACACTAATTCAGAGAAGTTTAGGCAGCTAGACAAATTCCCTAAATTTGCCGTTGTTCCCCTGTTAATGAAGTGTTCAAGCAATGTCAGTTGAGTTGAATCAAAAGATGACAGCACATATTGATCATTGACATAAATGCAGTGGCCCGTTCTATTCATTCTATTTATATGGCAGCACATGCAATCAGGCGCAAAGGAGGGGAGAAAATGTGCTATTCAAACGGTTATTATTACGCTGGCCAATTATAGTCATCCAAAATTCCATGACTGTCACAATCCTAAACCTTTACCATCACCCTTTGTATGAATTGTTGGAAGTCAAGAAACTGAATATTTGATAGTGAGAGAGTCATTGGTCGACTCCGAGCCAATAATGAGTGAAAGTAAGTTGTGATTGGTTGGTGTGTGGCTGTAGGTGAGGTTTAAGGCCATTGGTTGGTTTTAGCTTGGTGGGAGACAACTGGGCATTAGTAATAGGAGGATGCTTGTTTGCAGGAAATAAGGAGTGCACACTACTGGATGATTCAGCATCCAGTTACAGCCAATCTCAAGGCTAAATGCTCAGTCAACAAGACAGGAAAAGGATAAGGGAAGAAAAGAACAAGTCATAAAAAGAGAAGGATATGAAAGCTGAGAAGGAGAGCTGCTTAATTTGTGTTTGATGGACAGAGAGAATGAGCCACAGGATGAGAGAGCAGAAAGGAGGGCTTGAGTTAAATTGAAAATGAAAGATGGTAAAATAAAGAGGACATGTGGTAAACACAGCAGCGGCAAAAGCTGTAGAGAAAAGAACTGCAAAGAAAAATGTCAAAAAGATGAGAGGATAGCTAGAGAGAGAGGGGCACCTGTTTGTCCCCTCCTGTGATGCCGAAAGTTTGACGGAGGCCGTTCTGAATGACAGTGGACAGCCCTTCCATAGTGAAGAGCTAGAGGAAGGGAGAGGAGGGAGAGAACGCAAGAGAGATAAAACTACCAGAGAAAGAATGAGAAACCCTCCAAAAAGACATGAGAGCTCTAGAGAGCATGAGAATAAGAAGAGGGGTATAGAACTGGATTCAACCTGCCATCGTTTCTGGTTCCGAAAAGGACAAATTATCCGCACGGAAGTCCAACAGTTCAGATTGGACAAAAACAATGGCAAGGTGAATTCAGACCTACAGGGTCGTTTATTTTACTGTCCAGTTTTCAGCTGGTATTTACAAAGACATATAACAAAGCCCAATAATTACAATGTAATGATGTAAATAAATACATTTTCAGTATGTAAATAGTAGGCTAATAGTGGACTGTAGAATAAAGCAGAAGGAGAGACAGAAAGAGAGACCCAACAGGGTCTGCAGGGTGAGTGCAGAAGTTAGTACAGGACTACTGCAGGGTGTTGTTTTGCACTTCCAGGCATGTCTCTCATGCATTTCTTCTGTTTCCAGTGCATGCATCTAACCTGGTTTGTGCCTGTATAAATGGGCGTGTGCACAATACACTAACAGTGGGGTACAAAATGATTGACACCCTTGATAAAGATGAGCATTAATGACCATATAAAATAAATAATTCAAGTACTGAACTATATTGTATGCTCAAAAAATGTGGGAAATTATGTTATTTTATACTAATACAATTGCCCAGAGAAAGATTTTGTTTAGCAAGTCAATATTTTTCCTGAAAAACGTAGGGGTCAAAATGATTGACCACCCAAAGATTCTTATAAAGTAGTCCAAAGTTGAGTATTTGGTTCCATATTCCTAGCAAACAACGACTACATCAAGCTTGTAACTCTACAGACTTGTTGGATGCATTTGCAGTTTGTTTTGGGTTTATTTTATTCGGATTATTTTGTGCCCAATAGAAATGAATGGTAAATAGACATGCTAAGATATCATTATCATTCATGATTCATTCAGGATTATGGGTAATCATGATAGCATCTACATTAATGTAGAGGTGTTTAGAAACATATACTATTCTTATTTACAATACAATTGACTCCAAAATGACACAATACATTATTTACCATTAATTTAGGGGTGGCAGGTAGCCTCGTGGTTAGAGCGTTGGACTAGTTACCGAAAGGTTGCAAGATTGAATCCCCGAGCTGACAAGGTACTGTTCCTAGGCCATCATTGAAAATAAGAATTGGTTCTCAACTGACTTGCTTAGTTAAATAAAGTTCAAATATTGATGTAGTCATTGTGTGATAGAAATATGGAACCAAATACTAAACTTGTGACTACTTTATTTAGTCTTTGGGGGGTCATTTTGACCACTACATTTGAGTTTAAAAATTATGACTTGTTAAACAAAATCTACTTCTCTGAGCAAATGTATTAGCTCAGTACTTGCATTATTTATTTTATACAGTCAGTACTGCTCATCTTAATTAAGGGTGTCAATAATTTCAGACCCCACTGTATCAAGGCACGTATGTGCATCACAATGTGTATTATATGCATTTCAAATCATACAATACTATGTGTACGAATCTGTGCCCATCTCGCTCACCGTCCCAGGGACATGTGTCCTGTCTGCCCTCTGAGCGCTGCCTGTGGGCCTGATCTTCTTCTTCTTGCGGAGCAGCTCACGGTGCTCCTTCTGCCGATTCTGCACATCGATGAGCAGTGAGATGAAGCTGTTCTTCACCTCCTTCTCAAAGTCCAGCTCGTCCCTCAGGGCCAGGGCCTGGATCAGCTCCTCACTGTAGCGCCTGATGGCCGTCTCCACCTCCTCCAAGGCCTCGCTCAGCTCTGAGACTGAAAGACGACGCAAGCCTGGGAGGAGGTAGGGATTAGAACATAAACATACTAACACATAGAGCTTGACAAATTCCATGAATACATGGCAGGATAACACATCACATACTAACACATACTTACATGGTCAGTCCCAAACGTTTGCATTACAGCTTGATATGTTTTGCATTTAAAGTTACATAACAAGTAAGCAGTAATTGCTGTGTCTATTATGTAACAATGCTACTGTGACCCTGTATCTGTATTCCAGTTGTATATACACTAAATATACAAAACATTTAAGGACACTTGCTCTTTCCCTGACAGACTGACTAGGTGAATCCAGGTGAAAGCTATGATCCCTATATCCTTCCTGTTTGGCCATGTCCGGGGGTATCATCGGATGGGGCCACAGTGTCTCCTGACCCCTCCTGTCTCAGCCTCCAGTATTTATGCTGCAGTAGTTTGTGTGTCGGTGGGCTAGGGTCAGTTTGTTATATCTGGAGTACTTCTCCTGTCTTATCCGGTGTCCTGTGAGAATTTAAGTATGCCCGCTCTAATTCTCTTTCTCTCCTTCTTTCTTTCTCTCGTAGGACCTGAGCCCTAGGACCATGCCTCGGGACTACCTGGCATGATGACTCCTTGCTGTCCCCAGTCCAACTGGCCGTGCTGCTGCTCCAGTTTCAACTGTTCTGCCTGCGGCTATGGAACCCTGACCTGTTCACCGGGTGTGCTACCTGTCCCAGACCTGCTGTTTTCAACTCTCTAGAGACAGCAGGAGCGGTAGAGATACTCTTAATGATCGGCTATGAAAAGCCAACTGACATTTACTCCTGAGGTGCTGACTTGTTGCACCCTTGACAACTACTGTGATTATTATTATTTGACCATGCTGGTTATTTATGAACATTTGAACATCCTGGTCATGTTCTGTTATAATCTCCACCCGGCACAGCCAGAAGAGGACTGGCCACCCCTCATAGCCTGGCTCCTCTCTAGGTTTCTTCCTAGGTATTGGCCTTTCAGGGAGTTTTTCCTAGCCACCGTGCTTCTACACCTGCATTGCTTGCTATTTGGGGTTTTAGGCTGGGTTTCGGTACAGCACTTTGAGATATCAGCTGATGTAAGAAGGGCTATATAAATACATTTGATTTTGATTTGATCCCTTATTGATGTCACCTGCTAAATACACTTCAATCAGTGTAGATGAAGGGGAGGAGACACGTTAAAGAAGGATGTTTAAGCCTTGAGACATGGATTGTGTATGTGTGCCATTCAGAGGGTGAATGGACAAGACAAAATACATAAGTGCCTTTGAACGGGTATGGTAGCAGGTGCCAGTCACACTGGGTTGTGTCAAGAACTGCAACACTGCTGCGTTTTTTGTGCTCAACAGTTTCCTGTGTATATCAAGAACGGCCCACCACCCAAAAGACATACAGCCAACTTGACAACTGTGGGAAGCATTGGAGTCAACATGGGCCAGCATCCCTTTTGGAACTTAAAGTTTGGTATACTCAGTATATATGTATGGGATGGGGTTGTGTAATACAGCTGCAGGGAGCTGTTTATACTTGAGCTGTTAGTGATTTGATGCGAGTTAGGAGTCACTCACGGTCCTCATAGCTGGTGTTGGAGCTGGAACGTTTGAGGTTGCTGAGATCTTGGGAGAGCATGGACAGGTCTGACTGGGACGGGCTCTCATCATCCTCTGGGTCTGGAGACTCCTGCATCATCTCCTCAATCTCCTCGATCACCTGCAACACACACACACACATAGCTTGTGTTAAGAGTGTGGCTTTGTAAGTAGTAGAGTGTGGTGAATTTGAGACGTGATAGAAAGAGAGCGAGTGTGTATGTGTGTGTTGTCTATCAAGTGTGTGTGTGTGTGTGTACCTGTTCGGCAGTGAAGAGCGGCTCATCGTTGATGCAGGACACAATAATGGAGTGCATGTCCATCTGTTCCCTCAGCTCCTCATCATCAGACAGGTCCAGAGGCATGTTGTCCAGCTTCTGTCCATCAGAGGAAGAGAGAGAAGAGGGCGAGAAGAGGGACAAAGAGAGAGATAGGGAGGGAGAGAGCAAAAAGGGAGATGAGAGTCAGCTTGGCTGAGCTAATGAACAGGTGTGCTGAGCGGGGGAATGTGTACAGTGTGGAGGTGCAGACCATGTGTGTAAGTGTTTGCCTGTGGGTGTGTGTGTGTCTTACCCCCTGCTTGCAGAGGTTGAGTGTGGGGAGATGCAGGGAGCGAATGTGAGATGTCTTCCAGTCCACTGGCATCACGTTGCCATAGTTATCTGTCAGAGCATTCCACACCCTGAGGGGGAGAACGAGAGAAAGAACGTGGAAGAGAAATAGTGAGAGGAATGAAGAGAAAGGGGATGAGAAAGGAGAGAAAAAGAAGGAAGACAGAAAATGTTACACTGCACTTGAAACATTTCCCCAGTGACACAGCATTAGTTGGCAGTAGTGTGTCATCCTCTTTCCTCACCACCCACACACACCCCTCTGTCCCTGACGCAGCTCTCCTCTGCCTGATAAGAGAGCAGGAATCTAGCATTTTAATAGCCTAGACATTTTATGCCAAATGTATTTTTTATGTCAATTCTCTCTCAAAAGGGCTTTGCGCTATACTATAGGAAATACAGAATACATTTTGTACATAGATCCCGCTACACAATGGGAGTGAACATGTGTAATGTGAGGATGAGTGTGTGTGCCTGACCAGGACTGCTGCGAGCGATGCGAGGATGGGCACTGTGAACCCAAGTGTCAGAAAGGTTTTGCATCAGAGAGTTTGTCACACACGTGTTCTTCATATAACTCCAGTCTCTCCATCCCTCTCTTACTAACAAAGCATCATTATCATCAACAACACACAGTTCAAGGACAGGTTCTCTAAATTGGGCAATGCTGGCAGGAAATGCTTTGGCCCTGCGGCTGTCACCCTGTGATTC